>NC_056738.1:440420498-440675498 GCF_019279795.1 Protopterus annectens
ATATATATATATATATATAGAGGTTTACTATCATAAAATCGAAATTTAAAACAAAAAGTGTATCATTATATTCGAATTTATAGATCGAAAATGAATGATTCCGATTAACATTATGGCCGCAAAGCATGGTTAAATGTCGAAAATATCGAATCGCGACATTTCCATTCGATTTACAGCAAATCACCGAAAATAAGTGATCCGTTTTAAAATGCCAGTACCCTTGTATACTTTCATAGTAATTCCAAAGCAAACACATTCCCAGTGCCACAACAGCAATATCCATCAAGATGACTTGCTTTAAAATATTGCATAAACAGTAAATCCACAGCAAACATATTCCCAGTGCCACAACAGTGATATCCATCAAGATGACTTGCTTTAAAATATTGCATAAACAGTAAATCCACTGCAAACATATTCCCTGTGCCACAACAGCGATATCCATCAAGATGACTTGCTGTAAAATATTGCATAAACAGTAAATCCACAGCAAACATATTCCCTGTGTGACAATAGCGGTTTCCATCAAGATGATTGCTTTCTAATGCTGACTACACAATAATTCCACAGCAGACACATACCCGTGCTACAATATCAATTTCCACCTAGATTAATTACTCTATAATAGTGAATACAAAGTACACATCCCAATAAACCTACTGAAATGAAAGTTTCCAAAAGTGTCCTATAATGCCATATAATTATCACACACGTAATGTATAATGTTATTGCAGACATATCAGAATGAGCAATGGTGTGCCATTAATTGTACAAATCCTAATGGCGTCATGTCATCACATTTAGCAAGCAGACATTGTATCATATACTCCTTATCACAAAGCCTACGTTTCTTTGGAGATGCAGGCACACAACACAGGAACTTCTGTCTTACATCCTCCAAATGGTTTTGCTCTAAACTAATGGCATGTAACACATCAGTGATGTAAAGTTCCTTTTTACCTAATAGAGACCTCAGCCTACGGTGCCATCCTTCCACTGCATTCTGGCTCCTAGGGTAGCCCATGGTACATGTTTCAGACAGATTCCAAAAAGGGACATCAAATAGTGGTGGTTGTCTCTCTGATGTGGAACCCCTCATGCCGTAACATCGTGTCCTCCCTAAAATGTAGTTATTTTTAAAGAACTCACATAAAGGAGCACCCCTTTCCCCTAATGCCTCCTCAATTGAACTGAAAGTGTCCATAATATGTTCCATGCGTATAAAAGCAAGTGAAGGCACCTGTTTACATAACAGTGTGAATTGTGTATCCGTACCATATACCTGTGTCAAGTTAAGCTTCTCGATCTGCCTCCATATAATTTGGCACAAATGAAACCAACATCCCTTTGCTGTACTATTAGGTAGATGCTTCACAATGCTATTTACAGCCCCCTTTTCAAAGTCACTTAGTACCATCATTGGTTGTAAATTAAGATGGAAGTCCCCACATAAAGTCATCAATGTGTTCCAGAATTGATCATAGCATTCCTCGCATTTGGACGGTAAGATGGCGTATACTATGGGTACTACCATTGCTGTTGCTAGAACCATCCAAGCTACAATGAACAGAGTATATTTGTTTACACTCCCTAGTGCTAATTGGAAATGTACCATCAACAAGGATGTATTCCGAACGGCAGAGCAGGCCTAGATTACTCTCTGTAGTAAGAATGACAACATCATTGTTATGGCTCTGGAGTGCACTGTGTTTAATGATGAACTGACCCTGCTTCAATGGTATAATCTCTGGCCTTAAATCCTTCACACTTGCTAACTGTAATGTGGGATTGTGCTATTCCTACGCCTTAACCTACGCACACTCTGCTTCAGGGCAGCAGTATTACTCATGGTGGTCACTATGTCAGTAGACGTGGTTGCCAGAACCTCAGAAACAATTCTGCAGGGATCCTCAAGAGTCTGTTCAGCACGCCTTTTAATTTCTGCACGTACCCTACTCTGCTCTACCCGGACCACATCCGGTGCGTGAAAATGACCAATACTTTTAAGTAGCCTCTCATCATCGGCACACTTTTCTGTTATACAACAGCCCTTACATCTCTGTTTTGCCTTCTGAGTGCAACACCAGTACTTCTTCTCAGGGTTACTCTTTTCCAAGTAATACTGATAACCATCAATACAGAGAATTGGTCGACCTTTTTGGGAGGTAATGGTGCCATATAAGGAACCAATAACACCAAGACAACTCACTGCCGGTTGGTCTGACATAGTACCTTAGCTCACCTAGAAATCAACAACAGTAACTATATTACTACAAATGAATGGCATTCATGCTGTGTAATACAAGCCTGTATCACGTCTATGTATAGTAATTTACACACATACAAACCATGACATAGGTTTTACAAGGCATTGCCATGCAGAGTCATGTCTTACATGTAGACACAATGTAAAATGCACTCCATACACTGTTTAATTTTCAAAATAATATTGATAACACTGTCATAATTGACACTTACAGCAATATATGTATCCTACAAACTAAAACATGTTAGTATAAGGTACGTTCAATACTATTCAACTATAATGTATTGCTACACAGGTAAGCAGCATCCAGCTGTATTCTTTTCAATAGTGCATTTTACAATTCTATAACTATAAATGACTACTATATTAAGGATTCAGTCAAGTAATGACTTAATGCTTATACCCAAAGGAAGTGTCTTAATACTTTATAAGTACCTTACACATGCCTATCCACACTGTTATTACAGCACATTCTATAAGAAGTTACATGTGTGTTCTGAAACTAGCAAATACTGACTGCAATAATCAACAACTCCGTATATTATTACCATGTATTTCGAATTGGTCAAAACATTACCGAATAGGGTTTCCCACTGTTTATATAAATAATATATTACTACTTGTATATCTTATGTTTAAATGATCATGTAACACTTACAGCGATATATATACATATGATATTGTTCGATATTAGCTGTACTGACATTATATGACATATTTTTTTTACATATCATGTTATTTATGTTACACTACTACGTACTCATATGACGAGTTTACTCACCAGTCCAAACTTGCAACGTAAAGTCCTTGCTATTGCAAATTATGGATACTTTCCTGTTAGGAAATTCACCTCTGCAGCGATATATTCACTTTAAATTACACTCCGCATTATCGGTGACTCTCTAATCGTGTTGTCTTTTACTTCCGCACTATATGTACGACGTTTTCCCTGCGACTAAGAGATCACTGTCGCAACATCATTGTCGTCATCGGTGAATGGCGTATTCATATGTGCGACATTCAGTTGTTCGAATGCTAGTGCATGGCGGTTTTTATTTTTCGGTATGTTTGGAGTGCAGACTTGTTTATTTTCGACATTACAACTGACGATCAATGGACTGCTAGGTATGTGAACGTCGGTTATATGATAGTAAACCTATATATATATATATATATATATATATATATATATATATATGTATACATTCATAGGTTCATAGGTGAGTACTACGCTATCTGCTCGAAGGCATTTATAAGCCTAGCCAGAATGTGTTGGCTTTTGCCGCCCCCTTAGATTATCTCCCTGCACTGAGGTGGTAGTGCTGCGGTAGCGGTGTCACCTCACAGTAAGACGTTGTCCTGTTCAATTCTCAGCTAGAGCGTCTTCTGTGTGGAGACATGTGTGAATGGGCGTACCTTCGTTGAAGGTTGTGCATCAGGGCCGGCAACTCGGCACGTAAAGATGTACTTCCAATCATTAGCGGACCGGAGTTCCGCTGTGGCGACCCCTAACCGGGAAAAGCTAAAAGACACAACAACAATGTTCAATCTCAGTGCAGGGAGATAATCTAAGGGGGCGGCAAAAGCCAACACATTCTGGCTAGGCTTATAAATGCCTTCGGGCAGATAGCGTTGTACTCACCTATGAACCTATGAATGTATACATATATATATATATATATATATATATATATATATATATATATATATATATAGGTTTACTATCATATAACCGACGTTCACATACCTAGCAGTCCATTGATCGTCAGTTGTAATGTCGAAAATAAACAAGTCTGCACTCCAAACATACCGAAAAATAAAAACCGCCATGCACTAGCATTTGAACAACTGAATGTCGCACATATGAATACGCCATTCACCGATGATGACAATGATGTTGCGACGGTGATCTCTTAGTCGCAGGGAAAACGTCGTACATATAGTGCGGAAGTAAAAGACAACACGATTAGAGAGTCACCGATAATGCGGAGTGTAATTTAAAGTGAATATATCGCTGCAGAGGTGGATTTCCTAACAGGAAAGTATCCATAGGTGAGTACTAGGCTATCTGCCTGAAGGCATTTATAAGTCTAGCCAGAATGTGTTGGCTTTTGCCGCCCCCTTAGATTATCTCCCTGTGTCTTTGTCCAGCAGAGCCACTGAAGTGATCCCCAAGGTAAACTTTGTGTTTCCCATCCATTTGTCAAGGTTTCTTTTGAAGAGTGTTAGTGAGGAGCTCTGCCTAATGTAAACTGGGATCTTGTTCCAAAGCATGGGAAGTCTCTGGGACAGGAATCTATCCCTCCAGCACGTTCTATTTATTGTTGTGGTGTGGTTTAGATCCCTAGAGCGTGTGGCTCGAGGGGATAAAGTTTTCTTTAGGTGGAGCATGTCCATCAATTCTGGGTTGGACATGGCCTTGTATGTCAGGCAGAGATCACCTCTGAGTAGGCAGTATGCAACCGAGTACAACTGGAGTTTCTTCAGTCAAGCTGCATAGGGCTTCTGTTTGAGGCCAGTGATCTTCTTGGTGAGGTACTTTTGTGGTCTTTCCAGCTGTTGCAGGTGTTTTGTAAGGTACATCCCAAATGGGGCATTGTACTCTATGATGGGTCTGATGAGTGATGAGTAGTGGGGCACAATGACCTCTTTTGATCTGGATGCAGACATTTTTTGTGATTAGATGGGCCATGTAGAAGTATTTTCTAACCACTTTGGCAATGTGATTTTTAAAGGTGAGATGACTATCTACTTTGGTCCCCAGATCCTTTATTATGTCTTCCGTATTTAGGGGACTACCACCTATGAGGTAGTTTGTGCGTACTTTGTTTTTTCCAAAGGGGATGACTATGCACTTTTTGGCATTTAGCGTGAGACCATGATTTTGACACCAGGTATCTGTCTTAGTGAGACCCTTTTGGATGATGTCTGTGTCAGCCGGAGAGTCAATTATAGCCTCTAGTTTGCAGTCGTCTGTGAACTTGGTCAGCCATAGTTCTCCTGTGCTTGCCTGTACCTCTGAGAAGTATATGCCGAACAGGAGGGGTCCTAGGACTGAGCAGTGGGGAACGCCACTGGTAACTGGTTTAGAGTCGGACCTAGCTCCCGCAACTCTCACCATGTGGATTCTGTCCATGAACCAGTTGGCAACCCATCTTGTGACGTAGGGGTTTATGTTCAGGCTGGTGAGCTTGTCTATAATATCAGAATGGGGAATGGTGTTGAAGGCCTTAGTGAGGTCTAGGTAGGCTGTTTGTACCATCTTTCCCTCATCTATAGCCTTGGTAACTGTCTCAAAGAAGTCCACCAGGTTTAGGAGGCATGATCTGCCCTTAACAAAGCCAAACTGGGTAGGGTCCAGTGTTTGGAAATTCCCAATCTCTCTGTTAATGAGTTCCATGATGATGCACTCCATAGCCTTGCAGACCAAGCTAGTCAGGCTTATAGGGCGATAGTTCCCGGGGTATGTTGTGGCTCCACCTTTGTGGAGTGGAATAACCATTGCTGTGCGCCACTCTATGGGTATGTAGCCTGTGGATAGGCTGAGTTTGAACAGTGTGTTTAGGTGAGGGGTTAGTTCGTCTTTGAACTCGTGTAGGACGCAGCCTGGGACACCGTCCGGTCCCATTGATGCTGTGTTTTTGGCTTTGGAGAGGGCGGTTTTAACCTGAGTGTCTGTGATTTCAGGGACTCTACATTCTTCTGTTATGGTTATTGGCCCTTTTGGGGGTGAGAGGGGCGTGAAGTTTGCGCTGAACCTGTCTGCCAGGATGTTGGCGATATCGGTCGGTTCAGTGTATTTTGTGCCATTCTGCATGAACTGGCAGATCTGAGCATTGCCACTTAGATTCTTGACATAGCTAAAGAATGCCTTGTGGTTATCTTTGGAGTCCTTGGCAATTTTTCTTTCAAAGCTCACCTTGGATGATTTTATGTGGGAGTGTAGTTTCTTGCTGATACTGATCAGGGATGTCTTCCCTTCTTGGGATTTTACTCTTTTCTGTACTAGTTTCCTCCTTCTATTGTATAGCTTGTTTATGGCAGGAGTCCACCAGACTGTTTTTTTTTTCTTGGAGGAGTGAGTCTTGGTTTTGCTTGGGATGGCACAATCCATGCATTCTTGTAGCTGCCTGTAGAATGCGTTAGTAAAGGATTTTGCAGCTTGGACAGTGTTATCCTTCAGCATGAGGGCTTTGAAACTTTCCACTTTGGTCTTAAGTAACATGAAGTTTGCTTTTGAAAAGTTTTTCACAGTGGTTTTCTTGTCCTGCAGTGGGGGCAGAATATGGATATCCAAATTGATTTGTTTATGGTCAGATCTAACCAGTGAGGGGTTGACCTCTGGTGTGGAACACCAGTTGCCCATGTTGGTGATGACCAGGTTCAATATGTTGTCAGCTCTGGAGGGAGTGTTGACCAGTTGAACCAGGGCGTTTGAGTTTATAAATTCTAGGAAAAGTTGGGCAAGGGAGTTAGTACTTGAGTAGTTCTTCCAGTTAATGTTTGGGTAATTGAAATCACCCAATATTAGGGTGTTTGGTAGGACCTTTATGTTTCCCACTGTTTGCAGAAATGCGGAATGGGGGTCCTGGTGGGGCATCTGTAGCAAGCTACAATTTGAATTGCAGTTTTGCCCATTGTTAGTTGCACGTGGATGATCTCTGAAGCATCGTGCTTTGCCACTAACCTGGAGGTGTGGGTATCCTTGATGAATATGGATATGCCCCCGCCTTTTGTATTTTTGTTTGGGTCTGTGGCCGAAATGTATGGTATGAGTTGTAGTCTGGTAGTTCTGGGGTGGTCTCTGGAGCCTTAAACCAGGTTTCTGTTACTGCACATATATTGATTTTCTCCATACTGAGGAGTGCCTCGAGTGCGTGCATTTTGAAGTTTAGACTTCTGGCATTAAGTAGCATTACCCTCAGTTTTTTGTTACTTGTGCTGTTTACGGCGGTGGGTTTGTCTTTTGAGTTTTGCCTAAAAAAGGCACTATGGGGGTGGCAAGAGCCTTGGCCAGTATTCAAAAGCCTAAGGGAGACAGGTGCAAGCCGTCTCTAGTGAAGCAGAGTGGCTTGTCGAGCATGTCATCCCAGGCAGACAGACACTGGATCCCCTTTGAATGACACCAGAAACTTAGCCAATTGTTGAAATCGAGAATTTTTTCTTTAAACTGTGGTATCATTCTTGGTGAGGGCAGGATGCTACTCAGGGTCAGGGTCATACCGGCCTGGGCTATGTGATCAGAGAGCTCTTCCATGTCTCTTTTCATGTAGTCCAGGGAGGTATGGCTCAGGTCATTCACACCAACATGGACAATGACAGAGTCATATTTGTACTTGTTCTGGAGTGACCTGAGTCCTTGTGTTATGTGGCGGATCCCGACACCCGACAGGCAGCTAACAGTAACCTTCTCCTTATTCAGCCTAGTGAGTGGGACATCAGTGTGCCTGATTATAGAGTCACCTATTACTAGTATGTTGGGTATGTTATTTTGCCTTAAGGGCTGTGATTGCATGGCACACTGGTTTTTTGAAGTATGCGTTTCATGGTTTGTGTTGGGGGGTGGAGGTTGCTTGGATGTTTGCTTTGGAAGTCTCTGTTGGTTTTGCAGATTTTTATTTAGAGCCTTCGAGTATGTTTTCATGCATTTATTTGTGTTTTTTACCGGTGCTGGTTTAATGGGTCTGTGTAAGACTGGTGGTGTGATGCAAGTATTTCCCTTCTCCTCTTGACTGTCTGATCCAGTCTTGGGTTGAGAGAGCTTAGCCTCTAGTTTGGCTGTATAACTGCATCTCTCGCATGTATTAGTGTTTGGTGGTAGGAGGAGGGGGTTGTCTGTGTACATGAGGCAGTTGTGACATTGCCTCAAAATGCCCAGATTCACCAGTTGGACTGGAGAGTACACCTGAAACTGCCCTTTGGACATGCCTGGATAGGTACAGTGAACTGTTTTACTAGATGGCTGGTAAGGTCGAATAGAGAGCCTTGTCCTTCTGTACGCTACATGAGGGTCTAGTGCTAGGGTTTATAAGTGCTTGCTATAAGTTTTGAGCAAGTGCTGGGCTGAGAAATGAATGGCTTGAGTGCTTAAGTTGAAAGTTTGTCTAGTTCCAATGGAAAAATTGAAGAGGAGACTTTGCTGAGCCGGGAATAGTTTTACCCTAGCTAACTGGCATTGCCCGTCCCGCAAAACCGGGCAAATACGGTATTTATAGCAGGGAAATGAAAGAGATAGAAATTAGCCCAAAATGGCCAATAAACTACTAATTTCTGGGCTGAAACCACTCCTCCAGGGACAGATAGGCTGCTCAAAGTTCCCTTCTCTCACAGGTGAACAGAGAAACTTCCTTCTATCCAAGTAAGGTATGGGCAAACAGATTTGTAACACGGCCCTGATTTCAGCACTAACCTGAAAACTGGACTATACTAGCTTAAAAAGGCGGGAAACAAGTATATATATATATATATATATATATATATATATATATATATATATTTTTTTTTTTTTTTTCAGAAAATAAAGCAGATGCACTCAAAAAAACAGTTTAAAAGCACAGAAAAGGATACTTATTGTTATATATAGCAGATCAGAGTTGTAGTCATTGCCCCCAGTAATAAAGTCGGAAGAAACACGAATACAGTAAAAGCAGATGAATAAACTACAATTTATATATATATATATATATATATATATATATATATATATATATATAAAACAACAGAAAATGAACAAATTATTCAAACAAGTTACCCAATTAACCAGAAAAGAAATCAAAACTGAGCCCTGTTCCAGAAGTCTTCAATCAGACAAGTTCTAACTGCACATTCCTGCTTACTAGGGTGCAGGGGAACCTTCCAGATGGCGTGGATCAGTGCTCAAGTTATACAAACAAAGCTAGATTCAGCAGGCCTGAATCTGGTCTATGCTACAGCAACAAGGCACACCAATTTCAGAAAGAAACAGTTCAAATAAGCAGTCACAATAAGCCTGTGACCAGAAATTCCCAGCTAGGAAGGGCAGAATCCAGCCTCTCCTCCCACAAGAGTGCAGACCACAAACCTTCTTAATGTAGAATAACTGGCCTGAAGCCCAAGTGCTTAAGCCAGAACTAATACACTTTTAGAATAGCAGACACTGGGCCTTCAATCAGCAATTCCCAGCTTAGAAGGATGTAAGCTACCTGTCCTGCCACAACAGTGCAGACCACAAACCTTCTTAATGTAAAACAGCGTGTATGAAGCCCAAGTGCTTAAACCAAAAGACTTAGAATAACAGTTACAATTTAAGCAGTAATAAATGCAGCAGATTAAATAAAATTGAGCACTTTTAAGAAAAGCAAAATAAAGTAGGAGGAAACACAAATACAGTAAAAGCAAATGAATAGAGTGCAAAAAATTTTTTTTTTTTTTTAAGTGCAAGAACAGAGGAAGGAAGAACCTAAGTGGGCAGGCCTTCTCAAATCTTCTCTCTGTATTAAGTTGAGTGAACACTAGACTCAGAATATGATCTAACTGTACTCGGTTAAGTGAGCAAATAGATGGACCCAGGAGGAGTGTTCTAATACAGACTTACAGGAGGGGTGGGCAATTCTAGAGCCACCAACACTAACACCAAGACAAGAACAGGGAGGGTGGGTGGAGAACTAACTGCAGAGAGACACACAACACACTGTTCAGAAACACACAATTAGGAAACAAAAAAAATGTAAATACAGCACTTTTAAAACTGCAAGTTTGTACTTAACAGAAGACTAAAATTCACTACTGCAAGTTTCACTTAGCTTCAGCTTGTAATGCAGATGTTTGTAGCCAAGTAAGTCTCTCAGGAGTTGAGTATATATATATATATATATATATATATATATATATATATATATATATATATCTATACACACACACACACTCACATACATGAGTGTATATAATATATATATATATATATATATATATATATATATATATATATATATATATATGGGTCTGCTAGACATGATCGAAATTGCAGAAAGCTGAAACCCATATGGCCAAAACCATATGTTCGACTTCCGCAATTTCAAACATGTAAAAAAAAATACAAAACATTAACACACTTTCTTATTGTTAGCAGGTGGGCTACACCCCCCGCACCCCCTATGGGATTCCTAAAGTCAAACATATGGTCTCGGCCATATGGGTTTCGACTTTGTGGCATTTCGACCATGTGTAGGGGACCCATATACACACACACACACACACACACACACACATATATATATATATATATATATATATATACATGTGTGTATATATATATATATATATATATATATATATATATACACACACACACGTGTGTGTGTGTGTGTGTGTGTGTGTGTGTGTGTGTGTGTATATATATATATATATATATATATATACATATATATGTATACACACACACATACATGTATAAGGTTATCTATGAGACATTAAAGAACCCTTTTCAGCTCTCCATTTTTGAAAATGAAATATTGAACAGCAAGCCAAAACAAATAAAGAATATAAAAAATCTTTTTTTAGGGTGTCATGTCCCCCTTCTCCCCTTTAAATTATATATACCAACTCCATGTGTATATGTATATATATATATATATATATATATATATATATATATATATATATATATATATATATATATATATACACATGATCGAAATTGCAGACAGCCGAAACCCATATGGCCGAGACCATATGTTCGTTTTCCGCAATTTCGAACATGTAAAATAAAAAATACGCAATATTAACACACTTTCTTATATGTATGAAAATGAAGTATTGAATAGCAAGCCAAAACAAATGAAGAATATAAAACATTTTTTTTTAGGTTGGCAAGTCCCCCTCCTCCCTTTTAAATTATATACACCAACTCCATGGCCACACTAAAGGGGAGAAAAGGGGAATCCCCCCCCCAAAGGCACACAGAAGACTTGCACAATGCAACACACAGTGGGAAAACTCATGTTGATATAAAATTTTCAAAAAGAAACCCATCCTCAAATAAAAGCAGTGACATAAGATAGTTATTCTTTTGTATATAGTTGCATTCATTATATTTGGATTTTTCCCTTCCTAGCATTTTCCTTTCAGGACTCTAGCCTCCCTTCTTGAGGCAAGAAATCTGTGAAGCTTTTGGTGCCATATCTGTTGCTTTTATGTGACTCTCCTCAAGCTCCACAGCTGACAGGGCACTTGGAAGGTGCCCTGAATCTTTGAAAGTTGACTGGTGGCTATATCCTTAGGAGGATGTAATCCAAATAGCTACAACTCATGGAAGGTGTAGGTACCCTGAAACATTGAAAGTTGTCCAGTGTTCATTTCCTTAGAGGAGAAGCTAGACAATTTTTTTTAAATTTACACAATGAGTTAAGAGCAACTAAATACAGAAAAAGCTGTTGTGCATATAGTCAGACAAAGAATTTCAACATTAGCTAGTGTACCAGTCATAATATGGGAAATGTAGGAACTTTGCATTCATACATATCTGGGAATATCTACAAAGATTAAATACCACAGTCAGTGATGGGGATTTCGAAACAATATGATTCAGTAGTTTGAAAATCAAGCAAGTGCAGTAAATGCATAAGTGATATTATTGTAAACATTTTTGCAAGTATAAGAAAGATATGCAGTTAACTTTACAAGTATAGGACAGGGATCCAGATAGCACACTGAACTGTGACCGAGTAATATTAATTTTTAGGTGAAAGGATTATAAATCTGCAGATTTGAGCACATTCTAACTGAGGTTGCAAAATGTTTACTTCACCATTGGTGAACTATTGTGAAATGTTGTGACATCCACAGAAGGTTATGGTGATGTTTGCTTTTAACTTAGTCATGTGACGGGATGGAACATGTTTAAAGTAGGATCTAGTATGACTCCCAAATATTTAAAGGAACTCATGTATTCTATAGACTGATTGCTATATTTTGAGATAGAGAAAGAGATGGCAGTTTACTTAGATTTTGTGATTTACTGAAGGATGTGATTTTTTTATTGTTAGTTACACTTTGAAGAAAAAGTGCTAAAGTTTTTATAGTACTGTGTTGTGATTGGTGCCAGTACCAAAGAAGCTAATGCCATCAGCATGCAAGATACTGTTATTTAGTTGCAGGTCAGTTGGTAATTCATTAATGAATAAGCTGAACTCAGATCTCTCAACTATCCCTGTTTAGAAGGGAAAGTTCCTATTTTCAAACCTGATTTAGTATGTGCCAGTTGTTGGAGATATGTCCCTAATTCATGCTTCATTTACCCCTTCACAAAAATTTCTGAGTCCCCCTTATCAAATGTGATTTTCAAACCTGTCTGGTACAGTGGAAACCACATTACTTGGACAATATAGTAGCGACAACACTTTAAACAATGAGGACATCTATCTTACAGCTGCCTTTTTCTGAGGTAAAAACAAGTTACTTTATGTGGTCGAATTTTGCAGTAACAGTTGATTAAAATCTATATGTTTTACATTGGCTCTTTAGTAATATGTTTATATTTTTCATAGTTTTGTCACTCTCTGTTTTTTAAACATATTTTAAATGCTATCCCAAATTCCTACTTGAAGAGGGCATGATTATATGCTATTTGGTATTCAAATGTTATGGTTATTAGATGGTCAGATTTCAGTGTATGTTCCTGTTTTTCAAGGGCCTTTGTTCCTATCTTTAATGTCTGCAAGTTGAGAGGTATGGTGATGATAAGTCCTTGTGACACATTATTAGTGTGTATATATTTCTCTCTCTCTCTCTCTCTCTCTGTATATATATATATATATATATATATATATATATATATATATATATGTATATATAGAGAGAGAGAGAGATACATGCATATATGTACATATATATATGTATACATGTATGTATGTACGAGTTTGTGTGTGTATCCAGAATAAAAAATTCTGTTATTAAACCACCTGTCTAGAAATTTTTTAAAACACTGCAGACTTTCAGACCTTGTCATATATAAGAGTAAGGAGTTCTGTAATCTGCCTGCCCTGTGGTGATAAAAGGAACTCAGTAATAAAGCATTAAATCTGGCTGGGTTTACAAACAGTTGTTCCTTGTAGCAGCTATATGTTTGGAAAATATAGTACTCAGTGTTGCAACACCATCTTCATTATGAAGACATTTGAATATGAGAATTCATTCACTCCTCAGTTACATATACACAACACAGTACAGTGCTAAATACTCCAAACACCTGTTGTAAAAAAATTACATATCCGAACGCTTAAATATTCGAATCGCTAAAGATCGACCTTTAGCGATCGAGCATTTAAATGTTCGAATATGAATAAAAATTAAAAAAAAAAAAAAAAAAAAACAAAAGGAAAAAAAAAACAAAAGGGTGTAAGCAAGGTTGCAAACCCCCCTGCACCCCCACACCCCCCGCTTATTAAATATACCAACTCCAAGATTGCGCTACAGTGTAGGGAATGGGAAATTTCCCGTTTCCGCACTGTAGCACACTGAAGTGCGATCTCGGAGTTGGTATATTTAAGTAGTGGGGGGTGTGACGGGTGCAGGGGGCTTGCCACCCTGCTTAAACCCTTTCCTTTTTCTTTTTTTTTTTTGTTTTATTACATATTTGAACATTTGAATGTTCGATCGCTAAAGGTCGATCTTTAGCGATTCGAACATTTAAATGTTTGGATATGTAATATAGACCCTAAAAAAGATGAGAGCTTTCTGATACCTGCCTTGTAAGCATTTTTGCCACCATTCTTATTTGTTCAATTGACCCGAAATGAATGAGCAAAAAATTCCACAATATTCAATAATCGGTCTAACAGGAGATTAATAGATATTGACCAGGATTTTTTCATCTCTACTAGATACACTTTGCAAGATATTATTTCTTATTCCATAACTTCTTCTTAACATCCCTTTTAAATGTTCCTCAGATTTTAAGCCAGAATCTACCATAACCCTTAAGTCTCACACACAGGTAAGAAGTTGGTTATTCAATGCATATGTGTATCCAATATTATTTCTACCATAGTGCAACCAATGACTTAAGGCTCTTAGCAATACATTTCATACTGCTTGACAATGACTACTTGTTGTTTGATATTGTTCATTTCCATAGCCCTGGTTCTAGTATTGTTGGCAAATTTGGTGAGCCAAACACTCTTATGAGTCAGAACCTCTGACATAAATATGCCAAATAATAACAGGCCCAGAATGGATCCCTGAGGTATAACAACACCAATGATTTTACTATTAGAGAAATAGGTCTTGATCGTCACTGCTCATTTTCTTTCTCTTAGTCATTTAGCCACCCATCTTGGGTGGGTCTAAGGGGTTTATATCCTGTTGCTGTATTGTTCTTAGTGTCACATTATGAGGCACTGTATCAAAGGCTTTTGTGAAGTCCAAGTATATCACTTCACCTGTAATGTATAGATCTAGACCACTGGATACATTATGATGAAAACTAATCAAGATCCTAAGACACAGTTGTCCTGTTAGGAAACCGTGTTGGAAAATATCTAGTCCTTGCTTGCCAGAAAAGGTGACAAAGAGCACATTCATAGCATTTTTCCAGGATGCAAGCTAGACTGATTATTATGGGTCAAACCCTTGGGAATAACCATCAACTCTGCCTTCTCCCCAATGATCAGTACATAGCCATCAGCTGATCTTCTTTGGTACATGTTAATTATGCAGGATGCCAAATTAGCAGCTGTGGACCTCAAAATAAACAAATAAATTAATAAGCCATTAGGGCAACAGCAGAATGTGGTTTAATGCCATTTTGTGACTGAGTTATAATATTGGCAGGTATCACTGGACATTTTCCTCTAACCACATTACATAATGGTTTTATTAGACCTCTGCCTGACTGTCGATCAAAAAAGTCTTCAACAAAAATATTGACTAGTACTTCTGGATCAGTAAAAGGACCATTATCTCCTGTTAACATAGCACTGAAAACCTTTTGTTTTCTGTAAGATGCACATATTTTACACATGTGTTTTGATATAAGTTGTTATGCTGCACTGAAATGTTTAATACTGATGAAGATCTAGTCTTGAAAGCTTTGTTGTGTTTTCCAGTCTGATGTTTGTTGGCTGTTAAAGTGACTTGATGTTTTTGAAGTTTCCTTTGTGTGTTTTCTGCTGATTGGTTCATTGGTTGAACTCCATTTTAGCTGCAGTACCCTTTTGTGCTTTCCTTAATTGCCAGAGTTCTCAGACTATCTGTCTCTCTTCTGACCCCTGTGGTGTTGCTGCTAGGGATGCCACCAAGGGTTGAGAGTTTGTACCATCATCAAGGGCTAAATGTATGCCTATACCAAGAAGGGACAGCCTTGCTTAGTGATTTTGGAAGGGCCAGATGGAAGTGATTTTGGAAGGGCCCTTAAGTGCTGATTAGCTAGAAGGGACCATGTTCCATGTAAAAGTCTGTATGCCAAATACGACTCAGACTATGCTTTCAACACTTCCAAAAAGAAAATTTAGAATTTAGAAAATGTAAACATGTTTGCCGTAGTTCAATCAAACTGGCAAAAGAGACTAAGGAGGAATGGTATACGTTTGCCTAAGGTATTTTTAAGGCATTTTAGTGATGTCTGTTTCCCATGCTTTTTCTCATCTAAACAGGAAAAGGTCTGCTTCACCTTCAGAAATGGAAGTGATTGGAGTATGCTTTTTAAGTGTTTTCTCTTGACTCTTTATAGTTGGAGTCTGAGAATATTTAATCAGATTCTGCTGTAGATAAAATATCTTTTTCAGATTCCATAGGTAGGATGAAAATTCTCTTCCAGTGGGAAGAAGAAGAAATATTTGAGACTCAAAAAGATATTCTGATCTACTTAAGGTGGAGACCTGTAAACATTTGGACATTCCCTCTGTCAGTGGTGCTCTGGAGGATGTTTCTAATGCTACATGAGCTAATCCTGACAGTCAGCCTCTTGCACCCAAAAATACTGGCAACCTTTACAAAGTTCTTCAAACCCACAAGTTCCTATTTCTCAATCCTGTGGTTGATCCAGCTATATATTGTATATAATAATTTTCATTCTAAGCCCCTTTCTGCTAATAACCATGTGCCTTCATACAAGGATCTCTTCTCGCTTTTTAACTTTTCTCCCCAGGCCTCCACTGTAAATGAATATTACCCAGTCTGAGTTTTCTGGTAAACAAAAACAATAAATAAATTAGAAATAAACAAGGATGAAAAGGCTTTTGACAGGTATGAGAAAAGTCTGTGCATCTTCCACCCTAACCCTTAGGATAGCCTGTTGTCAGGTTCACATGGCAAAATATCTGCTGGCAAGTTTTGCTTATATGAATAAGGCACTTGCAGACATATCTTCTGAGACCAGATATTCTTTACTCAGAATTATGTTTTTTCCTGAGATTCAAGTTACTAAGCATTCTGTAAAGAGTTCATATGACATAGCTGATGCAGTGTCCTGAACAGCTGCAACAGCGTCAGTTATACAAACAAATGCATGGCTTAGATCCCCAAATCTGCCAGAAGATGTCAAGGCACAGATTCTTAATGTTCCCTTGGACAAGGTTTTACTATTTGGTACCTCTTCAGCTAACATTTTGAAGATATTTAATAAGAGGAAGAAACTCATCCAAAGCATCAAGCAAATTTTTCAATCCCACAATCCTATGTATAACAGGAATTACACTTCCAGTCTACGCCTTTTTATAGAAAACCATTTAAACATTCCCAGCAGAAATATGGGAAACAGTACAAAAACCAATGGCAAGTGAATTAAAAGATAAAAGGAGGTACGGCCTGGGTCCAATCACAGTCCAAGAAAAATGCCTATTGTTTTCTTCCATCTCCCTTCCCACTCTAGCCACCCGTTAAATCTTGCAGGCAGTCTTTCTATCTCCCTTATTGGAAACAAATTACAACAGAGCCCTGGGTACTAAAAATTGCCCAGAAAGGATACAAGTGCATAGGAAGTCTTTTCTTCCAAATCTGAGAATTTCACTCCACTCAGAAAAATCAAACTCATCTCTTCCCTTCCATCCTTTTGCACGTTATCTCAAGGCATCATAGAACGAGTTCCAAAATCCCAACAGGACAAAGGATTTTATTTAGTGATATTCCTAATACCCCAAAAAGAGGAAACTTGGAGACCTTTACTGGATTTGTCTTTTCTAAATCTCTCTCTCTCTCTCTTTCGGCTTTTCCCGGTTAGGGGTCGCCACAGTGGATCACCTTGTCCACTCACGATTGGCAGTGGAGTTTTACGGTGTCGAGTTACCAGCCCAGCGCCCAACCTTCCACAGAAGGCACACATATGCATGCACTCACACCTGGGGCCAATTATAGCATGTCCAATCCACTTGCAGTATGTCTTTGGGATGTGGGAGGAAACCGGAGCACCCGGAGGAAACCCACACGACCACAGGGAGGACATGCAGACTCCGCACAGAAGACACCCCAGTCGAAGATCGAACTGGAGAGCTTCATGCATAAGTATTCCAAAATTCAAAATGCTTACCTTCCAAACTATTTTTCCGCTGATTCCCCTCTATCCTTTTTTATGGCTGTAGCCACTAAGAAGCCTGTCATCATATACCAATTCACATTGACTTCAGATGTTATTTAAGGATTCTATTTCATCCATACAACTGATCAGACTGATGGGGTTGGAGGCATTTGTCAAATATGGTCAGGCCATTCTCTAGTGCTATATACTAGGAAAGAACACCAAACTGCTGTGCGTTTGAATTTTTTAATTCTGGTACCTCGGCCTTCGCCTTCTCCTGGAATACAATTCACATATCAAACACCACCCATATTTAAACAAACATTTAATTGTTTAATTGAAACACCATCCCCTAATTTTTCAATTAAATTTCCTTAATACTATGTATAAAAATATATCTTTCTGGCAACAGCTTCCCTTTGTTTATATGAAATACAAAAACAATACATGATTCTTGTTTTTATAAATATAATGAATAAATCAGTGCATGAATGCATCAATGTAAATAAATCTTTTTTCCCTAAAAAACCCACACAGAAATTAATACATAAATACATCAATGTAAATAAATCATGTTTCTCTGAAAAACCCACACGAAAACCCCCACAAAAATCCTCACAAAAATTCTGCTACATATCACATATAATCATTGTGAATAAACTATCCTGAAATATTTTATGATATCTTCAAAATTTTCAAAATTTTAAATACCTCAGCATTTTCTTAAAATTTCAATATTTATGTGATTTTCTTAATATTATTTATGTGATTTTTAAATACCAAAAAGTTATGTGGAATAAATTTAGATCTCCAAGTTCATCCCATTGGGAAACATAGTTTTCAAATTGAAAATGAATCTGGATTCCATTAATAACAATTTCTCACGAAACATGGTTTCATTTCCAAATACATTGGGCCTACCTAGAACACCAAACATAAAACCCTCCGGAACCCCCTTATGTTGTTCACAAAAATGTTTTCCTATTGGACTTTCTAACCTCTTATTTCTTATGTCTCCCAAATGTTCAAGAATCCTGAGTTTGACCTTCCTTGTTGTCTGACCTACATACCATTTTGGTTTCTCACAACCACACCCAATAATATACACTACCCCAGTGGAATTACAGTTGTAAAAGTCTAAAGCTTTATATCTGACCTCATTGATTTTGATACCATCCAAGTTTTTAACCCAAATGCAAACCTTGCACTTTCCGCATCTGAATGTTCCTTTTTTATTACATTTATTAGGTGTGTTGTTCCTTCTGAAATTCAACAATTCCCTGAGATTATAATATCTCTTGTAAGAAAAAGTAACCCTCGATGGAAAAAGTTTTCCTATTTTTTCGTCTTCACTGATGATGGGCCAAAATCTCCGCACTATTTCCCTGAGAGTGTTGGAAAATTGTGAGTATCTGGTGACAAAAAATATGTTGTCACCAGACCTGTCTTCACCATAGTCATCGTCATCAACAATGCTAGATTTCCCAAAATTCCATGACTCACTCCATTTCCCGGTTCGGTCACCAAGACCTAACTCACACTCTGCCTTCCTCCGGGCTTCCCTCACACCTCCTTTGGAATAACCCCTTCCTATCAATTTTCTTTCAACCTTATTGAACTCACTAAGAATCAGTTTCTTTTCAGTAAATATTTAGATGTGGAAATCTATTTAGATCCTGATAATAAAATACAGTATAAACCACATTATAAAAAGACCGCAGCTGAGAATTTCCTTCATGCATCCAGCATGCATAGTGATTTTCTGATAAAATCTTTACCTTTGGGTGAATTTAAGCGAATAGGTAGGCACACATCTGAAAAGAAACTGATTCTTAGTGAGTTCAATAAGGTTGAAAGAAAATTGATAGGAAGGGGTTATTCCAAAGGAGGTGTGAGGGAAGCCCGGAGGAAGGCAGAGTGTGAGTTAGGTCTTGGTGACCGAACCGGGAAATGGAGTGAGTCATGGAATTTTGGGAAATCTAGCATTGTTGATGACGATGACTATGGTGAAGACAGGTCTGGTGACAACATATTTTTTGTCACCAGATACTCACAATTTTCCAACACTGTCAGGGAAATAGTGCGGAGATTTTGGCCCATCATCAGTGAAGACGAAAAAATAGGAAAACTTTTTCCATCGAGGGTTACTTTTTCTTACAAGAGATATTATAATCTCAGGGAATTGTTGAATTTCAGAAGGAACAACACACCTAATAAATGTAATAAAAAAGGAACATTCAGATGCAGAAAGTGCAAGGTTTGCATTTGGGTTAAAAACTTGGATGGTATCAAAATCAATGAGGTCAGATATAAAGCTTTAGACTTTTACAACTGTCATTCCACTGGGGTAGTGTATATTATTGGGTGTGGTTGTGAGAAACCAAAATGGTATGTAGGTCAGACAACAAGGAAGGTCAAACTCAGGATTCTTGAACATTTGGGAGACATAAGAAATAAGAGGTTAGAAAGTCCAATAGGAAAACATTTTTGTGAACAACATAAGGGGGTTCCGGAGGGTTTTATGTTTGGTGTTCTAGGTAGGCCCAATGTATTTGGAAATGAAACCATGTTTCGTGAGAAATTGTTATTAATGGAATCCAGATTCATTTTCAATTTGAAAACTATGTTTCCCAATGGGATGAACTTGGAGATCTAAATTTATTCCACATAACTTTTTGGTATTTAAAAATCACATAAATAATATTAAGAAAATCACATAAATATTGAAATTTTAAGAAAATGCTGAGGTATTTAAAATTTTGAAAATTTTGAAGATATCATAAAATATTTCAGGATAGTTTATTCACAATGATTATATGTGATATGTAGCAGAATTTTTGTGTGAATTTTTGTGGGGGTTTTCGTGTGGGTTTTTCAGAGAAACATGATTTATTTACATTGATGTATTTATGTATTAATTTCTGTGTGGGTTTTTTAGGGAAAAAAGATTTATTTACATTGATGCATTCATGCACTGATTTATTCATTATATTTATAAAAACAAGAATCATGTATTGTTTTTGTATTTCATATAAACAAAGGGAAGCTGTTGCCAGAAAGATATATTTTTATACATAGTATTAAGGAAATTTAATTGAAAAATTAGGGGATGGTGTTTCAATTAAACAATTAAATGTTTGTTTAAATATGGGTGGTGTTTGATATGTGAATTGTATTCCAGGAGAAGGCGAAGGCCGAGGTACCAGAATTAAAAAATTCAAACGCACAGCAGTTTGGTGTTCTTTCCTAGTATATTGTAATTCGTGAAATTCGAGGAGGAGTGGTGGAGTTGTTTTTGTCATTCTCTAGTGCTGTCTGCCTCAAGCTCCTAACTTTTCTTTTCCTTTATTATTCTGCATTCTACCTTGTCTTCAGATCACTTTTTTCATCATTGGTAACGGTCGATCCTCAAGCCATGCAGGTAATTGCTGCCATTTTTCAGCTTTATTTTAGCTTAGTATTCTTTTTCTATCAAGATATTTGTGGTTTGTAGTAGCTATTTTTGTTATGTTGTTAAGTATTAAGTAGTTTTTAAATTCCTCCTTATCCTCGACACCTTTAAACACTTAAGCAGGTGCTTAGCATTCCCCAATTTCATTGTTGACTCTTTCCTTCTTCTTCTGCATTAGCATTTAAATTTGCGGCTTTTATGTGTGTATGTGACTTCTGCTGTAACAGAAAAAAGTACATACAAAGGTTTTAAGACGTGTCAGGTACAGACACTAAATCTGCCCCCAAGATCCACATGATTTGTGTGTACTTTGTTTGATTTCCTCATGAGATCCTAAAGTCCCCAGAAACCAAGGTAAGGAAGCTTGCTTGACTTCCACTTCAGCAGCAGCCAGATCTCCAGAGACTATCATTATTACAGACAAGTCTCCTCCACCGGTTATGAGCAGACAATTCTCAGAGATGGAAGTGCCTGTGTTTATGTCTTCTAGACCTCATTAATCTGCCTCATAAGGTTGTTTAAATCAGTCAGAAATACCACAGAGATAATTGGGAACCTGTGATGAGGGCTTTTCTCTTGATTTAAATAGAGTTGGGAATAATTCCATGCCTCTCTGCACAAACTGTAGATGGGATTGGCCATCTATTACCATTATTAACTCCTTTCCCAAAGCTTGTCTTTGTGCTTGTGGCTGTGATATCAGCCCTGTTGGCAATGCATTCAGTAATGATACCTGCACTTCTGATGCACTTGACTCCTAGGCCCTTTTGTTTTGGATGAGTCACAGCTCTGGCCACTTGACACTGGGTCTACATTACTGTTCTTGGCCCCAACATGTGTGGGACCCTTTATGATGTTAGACTCCATGACATTTTTGCTGTCAACTCAAGCCATTAGTTTGGGCCTGTCTAGCTCATCAGCTTGGGGAAACCAACTTTCAACTCCAGAACTGTCCTCTTGGGCAGGGGTCTGCGCATCTCTGGAGTTGGATTCCTGGGATCCGACATATTCTGATTCAGTGTTCAAAGTCATGGAAGAGGATAACAGCTTCTCCACCAAGATGTTCCATGGGGATTTTCTTGGCATCAGCTCCTCCATCCATCAGCCCAAAAGGCTTGTCTGACTTCACATCTCCATAGCCATTTGGGGGACATCTGTCAATTCACTGAAATATGTGGTTGGCCATCATGTAGAAAATGTGTATGACACATAGTAACCAGATCTATTTAATTACATTTTGTTTCCACTTCCCCTTCAAGAAGTGACACTTCCAGATGTTAAATTCCCCAATAAGCAAGGAAATCTCTCTTCTTCAAAAAATAGCTATCCAGGACCCCCCCCCCCCCCAGACTAGAGAGGGTCTGGAATGTATTTCAGATTCCTTTCAATGCCCAAAAAGAAAAAAAGGACCTCAGTCCAATTCTAGACCACAGTGGCCTAAACCAGTTTATTAAAAGATCTGGAGTAGTTAGTGCGTAAATACAAAAGCTTGTGTAATCAGTCTTCCTCTAGAGAGGGAGTTCAGATCTTATGATCATTAGTACTTCAGCTTTTACAGCAAAAGCTTCCCCCAGCTGCACTAGCTCTTAAAGTGCTGGTCCTTATGATGGTCTCCCTGACAGCAGCTTTTCATGCCCACCTACATATGAAAATCTATCTATGGTTGCTTTCTGCCCTGTATGACCACAGCTTTCAGAACTCCCTGTCATTCCTGATACATATGACACCAACATGCAAGATACATCTATCCTGGTAGTTGACCTCCCCAAATCTTCTTTTAGAGTGTCCCTTTCTGTTACCTCCCCTAGCAGGAGTAGTCACCATAAATGTGTCTTCTCTTGGGTGGGAAAAGTATTTTGTGGAGAGAATAGTCCAAGGTGGATGGACTCAGACAGAGACCAATCACACCATTATCCTGTACATGACAGCGGTCCTCATAGCAGTGCATGGGTTTTAGAACTTCTTTCCTCAGAGGGGTGATATCATTTCAAACAGAGAGTGACAGTAATCTGGTATAACAACAAACTGGGAAGAATCAAATCCTATACACTTTGCAGAAAGGCAATGAGGGTTTGCTAATGGGCATTAGATTCTCATTGCTTTCTGGTAGCAATGCACATTCTGTGGAAAGCCAGCTGTTGAGTATACAGGCTGATTAGATCTTTTTGATTACTCAGGAGTAGTCTCTCTCTCAGTCTAGTGGTTGCTCAATGAATATTCTGCTGCTGGGGCGCACACTGATGCAATGTTCCTGCAACTCCAGCCAACATGAAATGTAGCAGCTACTTCAGTTTATTACCCTCAAATGAGTACACCCCATGAAACTTTCTAGTCTGTCAGTGGCCCCATGGCTTACTTTATGCTCTTTCATTGATTATCCTTATTCCTAGGTAACTGAGATTATCAAAAGTTGAAGACTTTTGGTTGCTCCAAACTGAGCTTAAAAATGTCACTTTTTATTATATTACAAAATAGAAAACAAAATTAGCTCCTTGGCTTACGCATTCAGAAGTTTTAATTCAAATAATCCTAACATTCTGTATGAATAAAAACTGAAAAACAATCAGAGTTAACATCTTTCATTGCTAAAAGTGGAATGTAAGCTTAGAAATGTTAGAATGCAACACCATTACAGAAGGCAGAGTTCTAAAAATTGGTAGGAGAATTAGAAGATTTATTTTGGTATGGATATGCCCCGTTCATTGAAGGAATCTCTCATTTTCTCAGGAAACAGTATATCGTTAATACTGATGTTAACTTTCACTGACTTAAAGTATCCTACAGAAATTCCCATAGCATCATAGATCTTGTGGTGCACAATATTTAGTTTTAATTTATTAACATTTGATTACTGGGAAAGTCCAGTTGGGTAAAATCTCATTTTGAGTGGAGGCCCGAGGAGAAAAGCTCCATAGCTAGTATAATTTTTTAGGAGGGATATGACATTTTGACAAATAAGTGTAAAGAGTATTCATTATGTCTATATGTAGGTGATCAGCAGGGCCTCTTTATCAATGGGCAACATTCAAAAATGCATGTGAATAAATTACCAAAAGGTAGTCGTATATGTTTTTTGTCCATGTGTTAAACCATGGTGACAAGGAAGGAAGTGCATGCAATACATAAGCGACATTAAAAAAAAAGTGTCAACTAGTCTAATAGCTGTGCATTTTGAAGAGAAATATAATAATGATCCAAAGTATCTTAGGTATATTATTATTTATGTTTGTCAGAATCTGGAGCTTCATTTGAATATTTCAGATATATTATTTAAAAATGAAGTATGGTGTATAGCAGTAAATGATGTACTTATAAATGAATTGGTTCAGCAATATCCATATTTTTGGGGACACAATAAGATAAAGTACTTAAAAATGGATTAAAAAGGCTTTTGTTACGGCAGCGAAGAATATGTGGGAAGAGAAGCAACAAAAGATAATACAAAAACTTTGAAACATGAAGCTCTTGTTTTTGGATATGGATATTAAGATACAAGTAGTGAAAATGTTTTTAGCCCCTTTAATTTTATACAGAGGTAACTTATTTTTTTATCAACCAGAGGAGAAGTTGGGACACTAATCAATAAAGAGTTGAAGGAAGCTATCTGTGAGGGTGAAGAGGGCAAGAGTTAAGTGGGTAAGCTGATCCTTCCAATAGAATATGGTGGTTAATATTACTTGATTTGAAGGAATATTTTAGAGCTACATAATTAAGGCTCATATACATAACAAAAGCAGGAAGTTATAATTCAAAGTGGAAAGGGATGATTATGAAGCAGGTGGGAAATTCAAGAAATAATGTGAGTGGACTTTTGGATGCAGATCCTTAAGAAGAAGAATAACTGACATACAAAATAAAGTATTTTAATAACTAAGCCAACACAATAGTGGAGAAAGGAGATTTTGCTGGTAGGGTTGACTGCAAGTAAGTGTACAGAAAATAGACAAGAGGGAGATGGAATTTATTGGAGAAAACTAATAAAGCAGCCAAGGTATTGGGAGCAAATAACTGTAAAGGGAAATATGATAAAATGGGGTGAGGCCAAGAAGATATTTGGACTGCAAGTCAGACACTGCCTTCCCTAACATGGATTGATATTGAGTATAGGCAAAGAGAAAGGGATAGGGAGATACTAAGTGAAAGACTTGCTCTAATAGAGCTCTAGTAACTGCTGTGAAAAATGGATAATTAGTATGGCATATAAAATATAGCACAATAACTATAAGAATCGAACAAAGGAGGTCAGAGAAGATTGGGGAGAGACACTGGATAAGCAATGTACAAGGGAACAATGGGAGGACATATGTATTGTTCTCAAGTATGCAATAAAGTCTAGATGGTTTGTGATTTTTGCTTGCAAGTGTTTGCATAGGTATTTTTAAACCCCAAGCAGAGTTCAAAGAATTTTTTCCTCAGGCATATGGGAAATGTTGAAGTTGTGATGGGGTAGAAAGCTTTTACTGGGAACATATGTGTTGGGAGTCTAATGAGTTTGCAGATTTTAAAAATTCCCTACAGAGTACTCTGCCAGAAATATTGGATGAGCAAATAGGTATAACTAAGGAAATTATTTTTTTGAATTGTAATACAGAATTGTAATTGCCTAGACATAGTAAGTAAGGTCTTGCTGAGTTTAATGCTGGTGGCGGCGGAAAAAGCAATTACTAAAAAATGGAAATCAAAGTCTAAACCAACTGTATTAGAAGTGGTGAATATAGTAACAGAGATAAAAGAACTGGAAGTGGGATCTTTAGAAGCAGGCAAGAGCAAATTACATAAAATGAAATGAAAATTGTGAGAACAATAAATGCAGAAGGATGTTTTGACAGAAAGAGGTTTAAGGGAAAGCAGGAAATGAATAAAGTGACTGTGCACTAGATTATATGTGATGTATAATGTATGCAACTGAAAATATATCAATATGGTTGATTTTCATTTACATAAACGTATGATTGCCTGTGTCATAAGTGATAATTCAATGAAAATGTTTCTTGTTTAAAAAAAAAAACGAGTCATCCAGGCTGTCAGTTACAATTTCTGTAAGCTGGAGTGCACCGGGTGCCCCTGATGCTATGTGAGTATATCCAGAGTGTGAGGAAGCTTGCCCTTTGCCAGTTCCATTAAAAGAGAGAACCAACTCTGTCTGGGCCAAATGGGAGGGGGGGGGGGTCACCACTATGATCACATTATAAAATATACCATGTTTCATGTATATTGAAACCTCAAAAGGAATATATGCATGTATGTTATTATTAAAATATAATGAAATAATTATATTATTAGTTTTATTTAAAATAAGACTTGTTGAAGTTAAAAACTTCTATGAAATAAAATATTTATTAATGTTATTAATATTTTAAATAATACAAATGCTATACTTATTTCATTATACACATATATTCTTTTTGAGGTTGCAATATACATGAAACAGGGTATATTTTGCAATGCTTTATTGCACTTAGCGTCTCGGCCACTACAGCCTTCAAAGAGTACATTTTTTATTAGAACCTTTGCCTGTATATATACCCCCTTAACACACAATTAATTAATAAAACAGTCAATAAAACAATTACATCAGCTGTTACCACATATAATACTTTAAGTGGACAGATTTGGGAAACAGTTAAGTATTATTGGAAATTCTTAATGAAGGATAGATTTTTGAATACAATTATTTGAAGCACACCCTATATTGCCTCTAAAAGAGGGCAAAATCTGGGAGATAAATTAGTGAAGGCTTATTTTATACTATGTGCAGTAAATGTCTTTATTTCTTTAAGATGTAAGGGTACTACACCCTGCAATAATTGTAATATATGTTGCCATATAGTGTCTAGTTTTTATAGAATTAATGGGAAACTATTTATATCAAATACTACTTTTTCTTGTGACACTGAGGGCGTGGTGTATTATTTGAAATGTCCCTGCAACCTATTCTATACTGGGGAGACCAAGAGAAAATTTAGAATTAGGTTGCAGGAACACATTAGAGACATTAAAAAACAAAGATTGGAAAGCCCTATAGCTTTACATTTTATGCAGAAACATCATGGTGATAGTAACTTGTTACAGGCAACAATTTTAGAAAAAGTTTTTGTAAGGAAGGGTGATGAATGATTGATTAAAAATGTATTAGCATATAAAGAAACTGTGTTTATTTTAAAATTTGATGAATTGGAAATGTTTGCTTTAAACTGTTGCAATTAACTGATGTAATTGTTTTATTGACTGTTTTATTAATTAATTGTGTGTTAAGGGGTATATATACAGGGGAAGGTTCTAATAAAAAAATGTACTCTTTGAAGGCTGTAGTGGCCGAGGCGCTAAGTGCAATACATCTTTGGATCTGGTTCCTGTTGTCGTTTTTTCCTACATTCTGGTTTGCTGTGATGGATGCTGTATTATATTTTGCAATGTGCCTTTAGGAGTTTGATTAATGTGTCATGTGATTGAATGTGTATATTTAAAATGAGGGTTGGTTGCTGTTGATTTTATCTGATGAAGTCTATTTTTAAGTTATTAAGATCATCTTTGTATAATTAAATGGCTTTTCTTGGCAATTCGTGTTGGTGTGTTTGTTACTTGGAGTTTATATTGGTGTTTTTGTTAAAGTGCCTGATCCCGAGCTAGTGTTCCTCTCATGGGCTGATCCTTTTCCAGAAGAAAAAAAAACAAAACTTAAAAATGCTTCTTTTCCTGCTTCATTGACTAAATAAAAGACAAATTAAAAAGGAAAACAGTTGTAGAAATTCAGCCTTAGCACTCTGCTGGTGACAATTCAGGACTAAAGGCCATCAAGCAGAAATGGATTGAGGCAACAGCTGTCAGATCCCACAGAGACTATATGAAAATAAAACCTTACTTCTAGAGTGTATCAGAACTGCAGTTTTAAATTATCCAATTGCATTCATAAGGTTTTAGTAAAGCATATATTTAAGTTTGAACAATATACTGAATCAGATTAGTGTAGCCTTCTTGTTTGTGAGGTATGACATTAAGGGCTTTTCTAATGTGTGGCCCAAGGATGAGATTATTTAAGAGTTACCTACTCAAAGGATCCACTTTTATGGGATTTTATGTATGATAAGAAAAAAAATGTACATTTTATAAATGAGGGGAAGCAAGCATACATGTTTCTCCTATTTGGCTTGTTTGATCAGAAAATTCTTATGGTTAACAAATGCCCTTTCATTGGGTTTCATTGGCAGGACAGAGAAATTCAAAATTAATATAAACAATAAAAAAAATAATAAAAATAAAAATGAATACATATAAAAAAAATAATAATAAAATAAAGAGTGCTTCTACCTGTGTAAGTCAGGCTTAATTAGATCAAATAGTATAGCCAGGAATAAAAACCCCACCAAAGTACCATGTTCAGTCATAGCCTCACCTCAGGCTTTGTGCCCATTGAGTGGCGCACCACAACGGTTATCCCACTCCACAAAGAGGGAGCCACGACAGACGCCAGAAACTACCGCCCTATTAGCCTGACGAGCCTGGTCTGCAAGGCCATGGAAAGTATCATCATGGAACTCATAAACAAAGACACTGGAGATCTCCAAACTCTGGACCCCACAAAGTTCAGGTTTGTAAAAGGCAGATCATGTCTCCTAAACCTGATAGACATCTTTGAAGCAGTCACCAAACCATAGATGAGGGTAAGGCGGTTCACACAGCCTATCTAGATCTCGCCAAGGCATTCAACACCATTCCCCACTCAGGGATTATAGATAAACTCACTAAACTAGGTATGAATCCCTATGTCACAAGATGGCTTGCCAACTGGCTTACTGACAGACCCCACACTGTGAAAGTAGCAGACTCCATATCAGACTTCGGACAAGTGACAAGTGGAGTACCACAGGGTTCAGTCCTGGGTCCTCTCCTGTTTGGTATCTACTTCTCTGAAGTAGAGGCTAACACAGAAGGTCTTTGGCTAACTAAGTTCACAGATGACTGCAAACTAGGAACCATAATCGAAACTCCTAATGGTGTGGAAATCTTACAAAAGGGCCTCACTGAGACAGATGCCTGGTGTCAAAGCCATGGCCTCAAGCTCAATGCCAAAAAGTGCATTGTCATCCCCTTTGGTAAAAACTCTGTACCCATGAACTACCACATAGGTGGTAGTCTACTTAACACCAAAAGTGTGATAAGAGACCTTGGGATACAGGTGGACAGTAGTCTCTCCTTTGATAATCACATCGCCACAGTGGTCAGGAAATCCTTCTACATGGCACACCTCATCACAAAAAGTTTCTCATCCAGAAAAAAAGAGGTCATTGTTCCCCTCTACTCAACAATCATTAGACCCATTATTGAGTACAATGCCCCTTTTGGTATGTACCTCACAAGACATCTACAACAACTGGAAAGGCCGCAGAAATACCTCACAAAGAGGATTACTGGCCTCAAACAGATGCCCTATGCAGACCGTCTCAAAAACCTCCAGCTTTACTCCATCTCATGTCTCCTACTCAGAGGCGATCTCTGCCTAACATACAAAGCTATGTCAAACCCAGAGCTGTTGTACATGCTCCACTTAAAGAAATCCCAATCCCTCCAAGCTACATGCTCTAGGGATCTAAACCTTGTCACCACAATAAACAGAACATGCTGCAGGGATAGATTCATGTCCCAAAGACTTCCCATACTCTGGAACAGACTACCTATCTATGTGAAACAGAGCTCCTCTTTAGCACTCTTCAAGAAAAATCTCTTGACAGGGGTACAGGAAAATAATTTTCTTGGGTGGCGAAAGCCAGGGTACATTTTTGGCTAGGCTTGTATAGGCCCTAGGGCAAATAGCCTAGTACCTACCTATGAACCTATGAACCTAATTATTAAGAGACAGCATGGTTAATTTAAGGCTCTTGGTGATTATAAATCAAGATATAAAAGAGAAAAATTTAAACTATTACATTAAGAAATTTAATATACTAAAACATGTTAACCAGCTTAATAATCTCATGAACAATCTAAATATTAAATGTTTCAAAGAAATCAGTGACTCTATGAATGGTTTTGAAGGATGGGAGTTTGGGTATTGACCTGATGGGCAGAAATCAGGGTTACAGGACTTAGCAATATGGTATGAGCACAGACAATGCCCAGCAAATTTAATAGGTTTATGGACAGACAAGAGTTTTTGTTCATTGGATAGAAATGACTGACTAAAAGCGTTTTTAGATATATATATATATATATATATATATATATGTGTGTGTGTGTGTGTGTGTGTGTGTGTGTGTGTCTGTGTAAATCAAAACACAGGCTCAACATACATAAAGCTTATACATCTTGAATGAATACATACAACATGCCCTATTTTATTGCTCTATGCAGTCTTAGAGCAAATAAAAATAAAATAATATAGGACACATATCTGCACTGTGAGGAAGTTAGTGATGGAGTGAAAGAGATGAGAACAGTGAGGGGATATATAGCAGTCCATTATATTACAGTGACCATGTCACCCACAGGTCGAATTATAACTGAGAGTAATCAGTTTATAGCAAATACAAAGCAATTAGCAGAGAGGTAACAAGTAGAATAGGTTTTCTTTCATTTCCTGAAAGCAGAAACCTGTCAGCCAGGAAGACTAAGTGACTGGCATATGCAGTGTAATATATTGGTCAAGAGAAAGGACAGTAGTCAGCTTAGTAAGTGGTCTTTAAGAGTGCAAAGGCAACTCTGTCAGGGGGGGGTGGTATTAAAAACTAAGTTCCATTACAGACAGGCAAGTATTATAATACACAGCAAGGTTCTTCAAGTTAAAGTTGTTTACATCGTACAAAGACAAAAGTCTCAGTGAAAATGTTTGGGAGTTAGCCCTTGTGGTAGAGCTTCTGCAATATCTGGGTCAGATAAAGTAATCATAGGCTATTGTAAAAAGACAAAATTCTTAGTGAGAATGTTTGTATATTGCAAAGGTGACATTATAAATGTTCTTAATGTTGAGTGTAAAACAGTGGCATTAAGAAGTTTGAAAGTACATAAAATTCATCATCCTAAATATTGAACCTACAAAAGATCGAGGAAAGGAAAATTATTTCCTTTCCTGATCTTCGCACTAGAATCCTCAGTAACACTAGCCTCAAAATCATCTGAATAGTGTCACTGTAAACGCAATTTTTTTTAAATACATTTTTTAGAGTTAGGGTTGGGGGAAGAGGCAAGGTTAAGGTTAGGTGGTGTGTTCAGCTATCCATACATTTGGCCGTTGTACACCACCCCTATCATTTCCCAACTGAATGCAAGGGAACCATATTACATTATATTTTTTTATTTGGTTGTTCTTTTATTAGCATTTTTTTTCCTTTTAGCCTCCTTTCATGGGGCAAGAAAGCTCTGAAGCTTTGGGCACACAAACTGCTACTTATATGGGCTCTGCTTGAGCCAGTAGTACTTTGAGCATGTGGATGTTGCCCTAAACCTTTGAAATCTGGCCATTGGTCATATCCTAGGCAAGGATATAACCCATACAGCTTAGACTATTGCAACAGTGATCTATAAAAACATCTACTTTATGGTAACTTTACTTATACAACTGTACTTTCTGGGAGGGCCCTTGCTTGAGAAAGGTGAAGTATCCAAAGGAAGTAAGTTGATATACTTGAAATGGTCCTTATCATAATGGGAGATTTGGTAAAGTATGGTAGGAGATCAGTAGCAATGGCCATCTAAAAGCATGGCTTCTGGTCCTCAGAGCAGAGATGAGAAAGACAACTAAAAATGAGAAGCTATAAGTGAATTTTAGAAGTGCTCAGCCTCATGGGACATATGGTGAGAAGTTGAATGTTTGGGTACTGCCTGAACTACTGAAATTCATAAGCAGATGTTGCTGTTACAGTCAGTTTTTGTGAAATCATGAAAGATGCCTTTGTCATGTGGGCCTCTTGGTTTTGTGTTTTTGACTGGCATTACATTTAGCAGCATGCCCTCAATGTTATTTTAACAAGACCTAAGGTCTTTAGTATTTATTTATTTAACATTTGTTTACCAGGAGAGTCTGACATGGAACAAGTCAATTTTTACCAGAGGCCCAGGGAGAAACACTCCAGACGCATGTCTTTGTGACATGGGAGGAAATCGGAACATCCAGATGAAAAACACGACGCAGGACATGCAGACTTTTCACAGAAAGATCTCCAGCCGCGAATTGGACCGGAGAACCTCTTGCTGTGAGGTGACAATGTTAACTGCTGCAACACTGTGCATCCAGTAGTAATAATAAGTCAATAGAAATGACCACTTAAAAAGCAACAAAATACATGATATTTGTCTTCTTGCAGTGTATGACACAAATTTAAGGTGTGTGTGTGTGTGTGTGTGTGTGTGTGTGTGTGTGTGTGTGTGTGTGTGTGTGTGTGTGTGTGTGTGTAATGTTTCATTTGCAGTCTGTGTGTTGTGTTTTGACAGACTTTACCCTTGACAAAATGCTGACTCCATTGTTTTGTTAGTTGGAGCTAGGCTCTCTGATACATAAAGACACAGGCTATTGAAATACATGTCCTATCTCAAGCAAGCATCTGAGCCTTCATGTGTCATGTGTGCGTGAAATGCTCATGGTATATTACAGCATAATAAATGTCACCAGGGCAATGACTCTGTGCCCCATATCTGTTTTGTGGTTTCCAATAAAACAGTAATTTAATTGACTGATTTATAACATGGACTGATTATTATACCTCAGCTTTTTTTACAATAACCCTGTTAAGATGTACGTTTTCACCCGGAATATTATTTTTTCCCTCATTGTATTTATCAGAAAGTGAAATAATCTCAGGATATTAGTGTTACGTCTGGTAAGAATGAGCTGCTGATACATTAGAGTGCTGTTAAAAGTTTTTTTTTTTTTTACCAGGGTGCATTTGCTGCTTAAAACTTTTTGATTGAGTATCTTTCTTTAACAAACTACAATGTTACAAAGTAATGGTGGCAGAAGGAAACTGTGAGTTTATTTGCTCATCCTGAACAAAACAGATAGTCCAGGGGAGTTGACCCTCCCCAAACTCTGTTCTTACTTCAGTAATGTCTCAGCCCCTAGTAGCCTATTCTGAGCACTCTTGGTATCTGCCCACTATACTTTTGTTGAAGAAACATATTTATTTATTTTTTTATTTATTTACCTTTGGTTTACCGGGAAAGTCTGACTGGGACAGAGCCCATTTTCAGTGGAGGCCTGTGGGGAAATGATCCAGATGCAGGTCTTTGGAGTGTGGGAGGAAACCAGAGCACCCAGAGGAAACCCACGTAAATGCAGGGAGGACATGCAGACTCTGCACAGAAGGCACCCCAGCCCAGAATCTAACCAGAGAACCTCTTGCTGTAAGGTGACAATGCTAACTGCTGCACCACTGTGCCACCCATATCCTAATGTGTAGGCTGAACTGATTCCTCTTAGTCTGGTAAATCTAACCTTTCTTGCCTACCTGTCATTTCCAGCCCAATCACATCAAACAACCCCTTTTGTGCCAATCTTGACCTCTGTCTTTTCTATCTCTCCAACTAAAAGAGGACAATCTCCATAAGCCTCTCTTCAAAAGACATTCCATCTACCCCTGCATCAACTTATTTATCCTTCTCATTACCCTTTCCAACAGTGTGTGACCTCTTCCTCTTTGTAATGTGTCCACATCTATAAGTATCATGTCACCTGTGGTATTACAAAGGGCCTGATAGAATGGCCTGTATGTTGTCCAGCTGCATATACAACCTAGCATTCCAACTGTCATTGCTGCTGCCCTCATACCTAGTGCCCAACAGTTAATGTTTCCTGTAATAATAACCCTCAAGTTCTTAATTTATTCCGTGTTTTTGAGGCTAAACCCCCAAGTACATATTTCTCTGAACTTTCATTCCTCAGGTGTATTACAGTGATCACTATTAATGAAGAAGTGTTTAATCAGACTATGGCTCCTGCCTCTTCGGGTTCCTTATCACTCTTGCAATCCTGTCTTTTATCTTCTCACAAACTTTGATCTGGGAGGAGACTAGGCCGGTTTCCCATGCCCTGTGTAATGTTGGAGGTGAACATATTAAATAGGGCTTGGACTGGCTCTAATCTCTGTGAAACACCACTTCTCATCACATGAACGTTCTGCACTTGCTACCACACAGAACTCCCTGTCCTATAACCACTTCTTTACCCACTTGCACATATTTAGTGCCTCATGCTTACCTCCCAGCACACACACATTCATAATAAGCATGCATGGAGAGTTCAACCAATGGCTTTACCGAAATTCAGCTAAATAATACATTTTAAATGCCAGTTTTCTTACTATGCCCACTGCTGAAGTCAATCACTCCAGCATGTAGCTCCCTGGGCTTCTCTTTGCTGTTACTTTCCAGATTCGTACCACCTCTGCTTGCTTCCAGTCCAGCAACAACTCTGTTTCTCTAAGTAACCTTTTGAAAAGTGTTGTCAATGGTTCAGTTAGTTTCCCAGCAGTCATCTTTTTTTTTCATTCTCTCTCCTCCATAGAACTGATCTGATGGTTCCTTTACCTGCATCCAATTAGTCCAATCTTTCCGCAGTAGCAAGAGCTTTGAATCCATAGTTGAAGAGAGAGCTCTATAACCCTTTTATTAATGCTTAGGAATCCCCTAGCAACTCAGCTGCCCTATGACAAATAGCAGGTAGTACGGAGTGGGCCAGCTTGCTGTTCTTGTGGAGCAGCCTTCCCTCACCCTTGGAGGAGCATCCCCCTCCAGGTATGGAAGCCCTAATAAACTCCTGCTATATTCTGGCCTTGGAGGGAAAGCATGCCTCTGCACACTGAAATCCCCTTGGCTTTACTGTGTGGCTTGCACAAAGAAGCATGGGCTCAATAGGTTTGAACTCCACAAACAGTTAAAAAAAAAAAGAAGACACTAAGGCTGTCTTCCCACCCACTCCCACCCAGAGTGGGCAAGCTAGCCATGCCTGCTTATTTGTATCCTCCCCCACCAACTCGTACAGGCATCCAAGCCACTATTTCAAATTGGTCATGTGTGACACAGTCAAGGCTTTATCCCTCTATATCATGGAGCTAGCTCCCAGCAGTCTTCTGAAGGATTCAGGACGGAATCCCATGAGGTTTCTGAACCTTGTTACCTCTTAGCCTCACTAATACAGTGCTTACTTCTTCAGCTATTATCACTTCCTGTGTATCCCCTATGTACTGTTCTGGCCTTCCACACTGATATTGTGCTTTACTTTTCTTTAAGGGTTAAAAACAAGGGGTATTCTTTAAATTCCCTTATGTTTCATGACATCTTTACACTTTTCACATTTCCAGGTCATTTCAACTGTTTTCCATCCTACTTTCTTTCTCTGTCCCATACATATAAAAAAAAAACTTTTATGCTCATCATTAGATAAGTTCTGCAGTAGCCTAAGCTATATATCATGTCCTGCAAAGGATCAGACTGACCACCCAGCTTTCCCAAGATTTATAGCCTCTTCCACATCCCCTAGCTATTACTCTGCATAAGAGATGTGGGAGAAAAGCAATTTTGTGAAGTTGTCCTATCTTGCCTTCATTCTGTACTTGTGGGTTCGGAATTGATCCTTGGTTCTGACTCAGCTGTTTATAAAAGCTTGAGGTCTCCAACTAGCTCGTGCCTTACTCCCTATCCCATGATGCTGTAGTGCATTCCCCAGATCTTGTTTGCCTCTGAATCAGATCACGTGCTTCATCTACCTCTTAAGTGTTTTTTCATATAATCCTTAAATTGTTGAAATATTTACCTTCTTTTTCAAAATAGATAGATAGCAGTTTATTAGTTGATGCTTTTATATATTTTTTATGTAGAAAGCGTTTTTCTGCTTTTTGATCCTTTTAAGTGTGTTGTTGTATCCTGGCCATTATATCTAGGCCTAAATTGTTTCCCCTATCCCAACGTCTTTATAGAGTGTAGAATTTTATCTTACTAGGCTCGTTTGTTGAGCAGTTAGGTTTTTTGATTGCTGTGAGTAGTTGGTTGTAGGGTAGCCTTTTTCTAACCCTATATTATAGCAGTGACTAGTTAACTTTTTCCTGTAGTTAAAGTTTGAATAGTGTGAATGTGTGTGTGTGAGTGTGTGTGTGTGTGTGTGTGTGTGTGTGTGTGTGTGTGTGTGTGTGTGTGTGTGTGTGTGTGTGTAGCTTCTTATACAGTATATAGCATAGACAGAAGTGTTTTTTATACTATCTAGATTTAGAATATTTTTCTTCTGAGCTAGCTTGTTTTACTTAGAGAATTCCTGAGACTGTTTAAGTTAGAAGGCCCTTCTTTTCCTATTGACTGTAATTGTGGTGTTGGTTTTTTAGTTTTCTTGTTGCTGCCATGCCCAAGCAAGCAAAAGAGCCAAAACCTTCAGGGTTTAAAAAGTGCTCGAATTGCACTCAATAATGTCACTCACTGATGGTCATACTGTGTGTATATACTGCCTGGTGGCAGTACACTTGCAGAAAACTTGTTCAATCTGGCACTCCTTTAGTTCAAGGGTTCTTCAGGATAGAAAGAACAAGTTCATTTTAAAGGGGTTACTGAAAACTTCTTTTTCAGAGGCTTTAGAAGAAGGTCAGAGTCCTGCAAAAAAGTCTTGTTCTCCCTCTCAAAAATCTGATAAGACTTCAAAAAGATCATCTTCTACATCATCAGAGCAATTGGAGCCAGAACCGAAATCTGGCATGTCCAAAAGACCCTCCACCTCGGCTCCTTCTACATTGGAGATGGTGTTCCAAGCTTAGTGCTGGTCCCCGGAACTGCAGCCGGTTTCTCCAACACTTAGTTCACCTATTTTGCAAACTGCAAGATCTCCAGCTATCTCCTCTCAATCCTCCAGGAGCCTTTCTGACGATGATGTGGATCATGTGGTGTGGAGACTTTTCAGGACACCAGTGCTTGCCAAACCTTTGTTGGAACTGAGCCAGAGGGCTTTGGAAATGACCAGACCTGCCCTTTCACCATCAATTCCTCCTCCAACCCGAATTGGGGTCTCGGAGCCAGAATGCATGGAGCTGATAGCAGTGGAACCATCGGAGCCGAGACCTGGTCCAGGATCTATGGACCCAACCACTCTGACTTCCTTGGTGCCATCTGAGGAGTCTAGAAGCTGAAATTCTCAGGTCAGATCCAGGAGGACAGTTGGATCAATTTTTTTCAGATCTGAACTTGCCTCTCTGGACCTCGACGTGTGTGAGTTTGGCTCCTGTATCGACCTCGGAGACAACCCCCTTGGTGCCAGGGAAACCTTCTAGTTCTTCGGAGCTGGAAGCTTCCTCGGATCATGGGTGGGATGCTTTTGAGGCAATGAGGAGAGTGCTGTCCCCACGGGTGGTCCCACTCTCAGATCCGGTCATTCCTCCCCGAAAGGCACCGGTGTCCATCTCAGCACAACCGATTCCACACAGATGTGGAGATCCCTGCCCTCAGGATGCCCCAGAGGGAGAAACTTTCTCTTCCGAAACTTCTCCAGAATGCCCTTTTGAAGAGGTCCTCACAAGAGATTATGAAAGAGGAAGCATTTGGACTCCCCAGAAGAGTCGGTCACATCTGACACAGACTTCGATGACCCAGAAGGGTTCCCAGGGTCACCCTCTGAGGATGTCTCCTTTGCAGGCGTCCTAGAAATCCTTAAACAGAGAAGTGGCTGGAAGGCCATCACACCTTCTGATAAGGAGTCTGTCTACCCGAAGGCTTTTGGGCCTCACCTTTCCACCACTTGGGTATCTCTGCCTTTCAACGAACTTATGGATTTAGTTTGTCGGAAGCCTTGGGAGTCTCCAGACTCATTGGAGCCTGTCCCCCATAGGCCAAATGCATTTATTACATCTCCCGAGGATAAAATATTCCTTACAAAAGTTGTCCCGGTAGATGTGGTACTGGCGGCAGCCACCAAGAAGGAGTTGTTAAAGACGTCCACTTCTGTCCATCCACCAAACAAGTAGTCGCATACAATGGACAGAAACAGAAAGTGCATGTTTTCTTCAGTGACCTTTACACTCAGATCCCTGAATTATCTTACGCACTTCACCAGGTTACAGAGAGATCTCCTGAAGGAGCTTGGAGATACACTCCAGGGTTCAGTAGCTGCAGGGGTATCAGATAAAGTGTCCTCCCAGCTCTCTACCTTAGATTCAGTAGTGAAGTCATCCATGAGGCTCATTTCTTATGCAGCCGATGGAGCGAGTAGGGCAGGAGGTTCAGGACTTGCCCTTAGGAGACATTCCTGTTTCCATTTGTGTAACTTTGTGTAATCCTTCAAGTCATCATTTGTTAATACCCCCTTCGATGGCCCGTCCTTGTTCGGGCCTAAAGTTAAAGACACACTAACCAGGTGTGAACAGGAAAGAAAAACTCTCTCTCTGCTGTTGGAGTCCATTTTTCTGCACCTTCTAGGCCTTATCCTAAAGGTCAAAAGGGAGGAAAAATGTGGTTTTGAAACACATGTGGTGACCCTTCCCCCAGGGGCAGAGGGGAAAGCAATAATAGAAGACACCAGGAATGCGGCAGAGGGGGTCCACAGAACCAGGGTGACAGAGAATCATTCTTTGGTAAGCCCTTTCAGTGCTCCTGAAAGGAGACCCATCTGTCCCTCCCTGGAGGCAGTCAGGGGTCGATTATCTTTGTACCCAGATGCTTGGCTAAAAATAACAAAAGACAAATGGGTATAAAGCATCATGTCCAGAGGTTACTCCATACCCTTTTCTATTCCTGCCCCAAGCATAAAAAACATTCTAGCTGTTCCACCCAGTCACAGGAAACAAGGAACCCTAGAAATACAGAAGTTGCTAGAAAAAAGAGTCATCTAACTGGTCCCCACAGACCAGATAAGATCCGGGACTTACTCAAAGTTCTTTTTAGTTCCAAAGAAAACAGGGGACTGGAGACCCATAGTGGATCTTAGCAGGCTGAACAAATCTGTAAAAAAAGACAAAGTGCCAAATGGTAACACTGCAGTTGATACTTCCCTTTCTGGGAAAAGACAATCGGATGTGCTCTGTAGACCTCCAGGATGTGTACTACCACATAAAAATGGACAGACCATCCAGGTGTCATGTGCACTTTCGGCTGGGTGCCAGTCACTAGCAGTTTTAAGATCTGCCCTTTGGTCTCACTACAACCCCCTGTGTGTTCACCAAATGTATGGCAGTAGTTATGGCTCACCTAAGGATCCCGAGTGTTTCCATATCTAGACGACTGGCTCCTAACTGCCACCACCAAGCATCTACTAACATAAGCAAGAGATACCACTTTGAAACTTTGTTCTCGTTTAGCGATCACAATAAACTATGAAAAATCTGCCTTATTGCCATCTCAACATATCATTTTTATAGGCACAGATTTAGACACTACAAAATTGATGGTGAAGCTTCCACCAGAGAGGAGTGTAAGCCCTTTGGGCACAGGTTCTAGACCTTCTTTTCAAAAGAAAGACTCAAGCAAGGACAGTTCTACAAGTACTAATTACCATGGCAGCAGCTATAAACATAATTCCCTTAGCACGGCTGCACATGAGAATTCTAGCTTGAGATATAGCTTTGCAGCACAGTCTCAGTCTATAGGCATCCTACTTTCCTTCAGAGCAAAACTGAGTGGCAGACAAGCTGAGTAGGACCAGGGCAGATCCTCACAGAAGGATTGTAGATCAGGGGGCCTTCCAAGATTTGGTCCATCTCTAGGGAGTTTCTCAAGTAGACCTCTTTGCTTCCTGTCTCAACAAACAGCTGGCAAAAATTCTGTTCCAGGACTCCATGCAAGAATGCCTTGAAGACAGATTATTTTCCTTTTTTAGGGACTGGAATGTGCCTGTATGCCTTTCCACTAACATCCACGGTACTTCTGGTTCGGAATGAATCCCCCAAGATGGCCCAGGCAACAGTGATTCTCCCTTCTTTTGGAAATGACCAGGGGAAATTACCACAAGCTTCCTCACAGAATGGATCTACTCACAAAAGAACAAGTGTGATTGATACCCCTTGACATCAATCATCTTCAATTGACTGCCTAGATGGTAGGGTCATAATTGCATTTAGGCACCTGTTTTCTGAAGATGTGCAGCAGGTAATAATGGAGGCTAGAAAGCCTGCTACTATCATTTATTATCAAATGGAAAAGGTTTTCTAGTTGGTGCCAACAACATAACCAGCACCCAGTCAGGGCTAGTTGTTCTCTGTTTTTACAATATTTGTGTGAGTTACTGTCCTATAGCATTTCTTATTCCTCTATCAAGATTAATTTATCTGGCATTTCAGCATGTCTGCCCATGGAGCCTCCTCTTTCAAGGCAGTCATACGTCAAAATGCTCTTGAAAGGGATTTTGCATAAGAGGCCTCCAAGTAAACCCATGGTCCATCCTTGAGAACTTAATTTTGTGTTAGAAAAGCTAACACATGCTCCATTTGAACCAGCTAATCTGTTTGACTTTAGGTTCTTAACATGTAAAACAGTTTTACTGTTTCCTCTGACCTCTGCAAGACAGATATTCTGAGGTGCAAGCTTTTATGATGAGTAAACACTACCTCATTTTCAATAAGGACAGGGTTTCTCTGAGAACTAATCTTTCTTTTATTCCTAAAGTGATGTCTGAGTTTACTTTAAGCCATACTATCCATCTCTCCATTTTCTTTCCTGAACCGAAAAATGAGGGGAAAAAGGATACGCCATACCTTGGTTGTTCACAGACAATTCTGGTACTATCTTGACAGAACAAAATTTTTTAGATCCTCGGATATTTGTTAATTTCTTATGAAGGTAAGAAGAAGGGACCACCTGTGTGAAAACAGACTGTTTCCAAATGGTTATCTAAGGCTATTACCTTTTGTAGTACTCACCTTGACAAATCTATTCCAGGCAGTGTCAAGGCCCACTCTACCAGGGCCTTGGCTTCATCCATGACTTTTTGGAAAGTGTTGGATTTTAGAAGTATTCTAGAAGCTGCTACTTGGTCATCTGTACTTAATTTTTCAAAGCACTATAAGCTAATTCCTTTTCTAGGTGTAAATCAAGCTTTACCAGGACCATTCTCTAGGGTCTTCTAGACCCTCCTCGTTCCACCTCCTGAATATAGTTATAGCTATGGTCATCTACCCAATAGCTAAGACTACTGCAGCAGTAATCAGTATGGAGAACATAGTACAGCTGCATAAGTTGAACTTAGATGTTCGAATGGTAACTGATGCAATAGCTACCCACTCACTCCACCCCCCCTTGTTTTTTTGATATGTTTTTTATGCCAGGGTGTGAACATTTATTTTTTGTTATTTCTAGTATTGTTCTTTCAAGGCTCAGACTTCCTTTCTCTGCTGGCAGGAGAGCTCTGAAGGGCTTTGCACCTGAACTTATCTATTAGTCAGTTCAGCTTGAGCTACCTGATAGATTGAGCATGTGAAACATGCCCTGTAGATTTGGAAGCTGGCAGTCTGTTATATCCTTGGCAGGATATAACCCATATAGCTAAGGCTAAGGCTGCTACAGCAGTGATCATTTGAACATCTACTGTTATGGTTATGTTCAGTCTACAGAACCGCACCTCCCTGCTGTTTAGTGAATTATTTATTATCAGTTGATTTTTGTCTTGGGAGCGAATAGCTCTGGTAGGAGTATAGATATGAATCATTTCTTTAAGAACTGAGCATTTGTTTGGGTTTTGGGTTTGGTTGTAGACTACATAGAGCTGAAAGAGATGAAGGGCATGAAGGAGTCAGTCCAGTTTAGTGCTATGAGGGATTTACATTGGTGAGTTTGTTAAGAGACATTTGCAGCAAAGTTTCCTATTTTATTTTAAAATTGCTTGAGTTTCATTCTTTAGAATACCGGCAGATTTGTGAAAATGTGAGAGGCCTGGATTAATGTAGGGAGCAAATAAGATTTAGCCAATGTTTCTATTAATTAGTTTTTGAAGAAGTGTTTGGATCTATTTAGTAGTTCAGATTTGTGGGACTTAACATTTGCCAAGGTATTTGCTTTTAACTGAAATTTGAATATGTAGGTCAAATTTCATTTTATCATCTATTGCGACTGCCAAGAGTTTTGTGTCGCACAAGGCCAATTTTTGAACTGTTTGGTTACGGGGTGTTAAAATGATCTTTGCTGTGTGCATGTTTTGTGGGTGAAGAGGTGAGATTTTTGAAGGGTTAGTAGCAGTTTCAAATTTTCTAGCCAGGATTCTATACTAGGAAAAGAGTCTTATGTCAGGGCCTATAGTTTATTCAGAGTAGGGGCAGAATAGATTACAGTGGTGTCACTGGCATATTGTGTTACAGTAGCATGTTTTGCTGCAGAATAAATATCTTGAACAGGAGCGCTCCAGATATGAATCTATGTGGCACACTGACTGCTAGAGTAGGAAGGATGAGTTCTGATGTTGCTGTTTGACAGCTCAATCTCTATTAGATAAAAAACTTTGAAACCAGGAAAGGGAGCTGAGATATTTTTTGTTTCTGTGTTTCATAAGTTGATATTGGATGAGAGACTATGTCAAATGCTTTTGACAAATCAAGAAATAGTGCGGAAACTAAGTAAACAGAGTTTCTAATGTTGTCATGCCTCACAACTTTTTAGTGCTAAAATTCTGGATGCAGCAAAAATACATGTGGGGGGACCTAAAAATAGGGATGATTTTAAAATATTGCTTCTATAAACTTACAAAGATAGAGTAACAGGTTTTGTATTAGCATGCATTTTCTGAAGAAGAGTGAAGTCTAAAACTCAGACGTCTATCATAATTTAGTGACTCCAGTCCTCAATGATCTGCCAGAAAACCACAAATTTTAGGAGGAACAGATAAAAAATATGAGGCAAAAAATCTATACATTCTGCAAAAAATGGACAGATGAGAGGTATAATTCAGTTGGAAGACATATTGGGTAGAGGAGGTTAGTTTATTTGTTAGATATTTAAGTAGCATTTTTAGAGTATTTTGGATATAGGTGGAGGTATAGTATGTGGAAGGGATACCTTTCTGGAGAGGATCTATATATGCTTTTTTACAGATTTCTGGGACATAATATTAATTGATGGATCTGTTTATTAATAAGGTTATTGGGCAGGCAAGTGCTTCAGTATAAAATTTCAGGTATTCTCATGGGAATTTATATCCAGCCAGTGGGAAAGTTTTCATTTTAAAGAGGTATATTTTTACAGCTGAGTTGGATAGAGGCTTTAGAGAAAATTGAGTAGAATGAAAGTTGGAATGGCTTATAGAGATGGAGCTGCAACTAATTTTTAAGTTGAATAAGAAGGTTTTGTTTTGAATGTAACAATTGTTAAATTTGTGTGCTATTTGTTAGGAGAGAGTTACGGCTAAAGGTTTGGCTGAGTATTTCAGCCTAGGTTCAGAAGTTTCCTGTTAGATACCCAGAAGTGTTTTGGATCATTTTGGCAAATATCCTGCATAATACAGTAGAGATGTTTTTGTCAGATTTTATACTGAAATTGGTTGTATTCACGAGGGCTCTGTAGGATTGGTAGCTTTCCTAATTTTTATGGGTATGCCATATTTTGCATGCCTTATCTCTGTTTCATAAGCTGTTTGGTTTAATGAGATAGCCAGGGTCCTGGGGTGATTTTATTTCATTTTCTTCTTAGTGGGGCATGTCAGTTGATATATTGAGGAAAACGTTATTGAATTTGTATATATGTGTACCCATGTCATTGTCCAATGAGTGAAGTTAATAAAGTTACGAAGTTAAGAAAAAGGACAATCTTTGTCAAAGGAGACCATTTCTAAATGGCTGTCTCATGCTATTGTTCTTTGTTACCTTCACCATAACAAGAAATGTCTAGGCAGTGTCAAGCCCCACTAGGGCTCTGGCCATTTCTGTTGCCTTTTTGAAAGGAATGGACTAAAGGAATATACTACAGCATAAGCAGCAACTTGGTCATCTGTGGATACTTTTACCAAACACTATAAATTAGTCTTTTTCTGCAGGTCCCGAGCAGGCTTTGTAGGACTATTCTCCCTCTTTTTAAGCACTGGTATTCTACCGATATAGTCAGGTTGCTGGAACATTTATCTAATGATGAATATAGTACAGTTGTGAAGAAAAAAACCATTGTAGACATTTTTCATTAATTTTCTGCATTGTACATATATGTTTTTAGCAGTTATTTTTCACTACATTGCATAAATTGCTAAAACCCTGCCTTTTAAATTTCACTCCTCCTCCTCCTAAACTTTCCTCTACATGTATTGTTCTCACAAATTCTTTTATTTCTATGTAATTTGCTCCTTCCTGTTTCTCAACTCTCACCTCCAGTTTTTTTATCTCCTTTATGATATTCAGTACCTCATTTACAGCTGGTTTAGATTTTGATTTCCACTTTCAAGAAATTGCTTTTTTGTCAGCCAATAACATTAAACTAGGCAAGGCAATTCAGATTTTATATCCTAGGTTAAAAGAATAATTTCTTTAGTTACAATCATTTGCTCCAACAGCATTTCTGACAAAGTTCTCTGCAGGGAATTTTAAAATCTGCTAATTAGTCCCATTCCCAAAAAAAATTTTCCCAGTTACCTTTCTCTTTCCCATTACACATCCAGCAATTGTTACATGTCTGCAGAAAAAAATGTCTGAAGTCAGTTTGTGGTATAAAAATACTTATGTAAATATTTCCGTGCAAAAATCCTAAACCTTCTGGACTTTTTGCATTTTTGGAAGTCATACAGATGTCCTCCTACTGTTCTTTTATAAATTGCCTTTCTAGTTTCTCTTCCCAAATTTTTCTAACCTTTTCTGACTGAATCTTGTAGTTATCAATCAACATTTTATATGTCTTACTAATTATTCAACTAAAATTCTACTAAAAGCTTGACTAGAACTGGTCTTTCACTTAACACTCCCTTATTCCTTTATCTTTGCCTATGCTCTGATATCAAACCCTGGTAGAGAAGGCAATGTCTAACCCTAAGTCCAAACTTCCACTTGGTGTCATCCTACTATATTACCTTTCCATCTATAGTTATTTAATTCCAATACCTTGATTCCTTTCCTAATTTTCTGCAATAAAGTTCAGCCTCATCTTGCCTATTTTCTATACCTGTACTTATAGTCATCTCTATTGGCAAAATCTCCTTTTCTATTCCTATGATGTCTGCGTTCTTAGAATACTTTCTTCTAGTTTATAAATATAATTTTCTGTATGATTGCTGTTGTTCTGCTTAAGGGTCTGCATCCAAAATCCTACTGTCACCTTCTTTCTTGAATTCTCATACTTCATCATCATGACTTTCAGCATTGATTTGTAACCTTCTGCATGTGTTAAGTATATGAGCCCCAGCTGCATAGCTCTAAAGTATCCCTTCAAAGTAATTAATCCTAAACCAGATTGTTCTATGGTGAGAAACAATTTACCCCACTTAATACTTGCCCTCTTCTTTTGTTTTAGTCCATTATCACACATCTTTAGCTGCCATTCTGTTATTTAGCTGCCATAGGTGAACTGTATTTTAATCAATGCACTTAAATACTTTGTATTTTATCATATCCTCATAAATATGGGTATTACTGAACCATTTCATCTGTGGGTACATGGTTTACTGCTATAGCCTTTGTTTTATTTTCATACATTTTATATTCTAAAAAGACTTAAAACTGTCTCATAATGTTCCTGCAACACTGAAATATCATTTTCTGGATTTATCAAGTATAAAATAATATAATCTGCCAAAAAGCGCTAGTTTTTCTTGATTACCTTAACATTTATATTCCGGAATTTGAGAGTCTCTTATTTTCTTTGACAATGACTCTATATATAAAGTAAGTAACAAATGGGAAAGAGGAAACTTTTACTGGTTCTTCTGTTCACCTTAACTCTTGCCTTTGATTCTTCATTATCTCCCTAGTTAAGTTTATTATTCTGTTAGGAAAAGCAAGTACTATCATTGGCCTTCTCATAAAATCCCAGCTAACTCTGTTAAATGCCTTCTCTGCATCAAGACCCACTAACAATAGTAGGGTTTTATTACACTCGGCTTTTCTCTACATCATCATTGTTTTATTAATGTCGTCAAGCATTTGCGCCCTCAACACAAACATAGAAAACCGCACCGATCCATATCTATCAGTTTTGACAACATCATTGCCATTATGTTAGCCACGGTACACATAAACACTTTATAATTATGGTTGAAATTTGATATTACTCTGTATGAAGCTATGTCTGAAAACAACTGGATATAATAACTTAAATCTCTCGACATCCCCTGATTGCAGGAATAGACTCACTTCTATTATGCATGGTGTACATTGAATAACCATTTTCAACAAACACTCTTGTGTCCCCAATTTTTTTATATTTTCCCTTCTTCTGCAGTTTTGCCAGGAGCAGCTCTTTCTGCTGGTATGATAATAATAATATGTCTTGGCTGCTTTCCCTTGGTCAAGTTTGGAGTATACACATGGTGTGCTCTTTCATTTAACACAACCTGCTGTGGAATGCCAGCTTATATGTAATTTCAAAAATGAGTGCAATCTATCCCTTCTAGTTTCTCTGGTGTAGCAGAAAATCTCAGGTTTTGTCTGTGTACTCTGTCTTCTAACTTTACATTTTTTTTGAAACAGTTCTTCTTGAGAAGCCTAATATTTAGCCAATCTTTCATTCATTTCAACCTCTGATTTCTGCGGTTTTATTAGCCCATTGGAATAGTTACTACTTTTGTTCATTCCAGCCATTTGTCATTTGACTTTATGTATTCCTCCAGGGTCTCACTTAAACACTTCTGAATCAATTTGATGTATTTATTTTCCTTTAAATTACTAGAAACCATATCTTGCACCAAAAATGAAACCTGAATTGCTTTTAGCCAAACATCTGCAAGGCCATCAGCAGGGCTTCTTCCCACTTTCTCCCTATTTCTTCTTAATTCACATCCTGGCAGTACAGTGATTAAATATTAAATAAATTTTACCCATACTGGTAGGTTTTACTGTCTTTTATTCAAAGTTAATGTTTTAACACTGGAAGAACCCTAACCAGCCTGTTGAGCAATGTGTAATCATCTCAGAACGTTTAGGCCACCCTTGTGTAATAGCATCTCAGTGGCTGATTTCCAGACTTCAGGAATGTAAGCAATACTATATCCAAATATTATAAATATATTTGGTAATATGGCTCCCTTTCTAAACATAACTGGATACTAACTCTTCTAACAGCAGCATGCTGTACATATGTAAACTGGGTAAACTGAAACAGAGCATGTTCTGCTATATTAAACTGTTCTTCTGGGATAAAGCGTTTATTTGAAAAAGGGATGCGTTTGCTATGAGAACTCTTTGGGGTGCAAACCAGCATATGCTAGTCTTCATTGTATATTCTAGGATCTCAGATATCATTTATTGCACCCAAGATGTTTAACATTACTTTTTAAGTACAGTGTAGTTGTGAACATATCTGCCTTTGACCCTGAAATTGTGGAGTCTAGTACCACATGTGTGCACTGGGGTCATATCTGAAACTGGCACCTGAGTGTAGCATGGGATGTTGTTGTACTGGGAGGGTGCACTGTCATTTGGGTGTGGGTGTTAGACTGAGGTCTGTTGTACCAGTCTTGGGGCTGCTCCTGTCCTGATGGTGTCAAACTAGAATTAAAATAACTCAAGCATTATTCGCAAAAGAGAATTGAATGTCCTCAATATCATGGATGATAACACCTTCCTGTGAAATTGGTGTGTGGTGTTCTCATGCACTGTGTGTAGCCATGGGTATGCATGTTGGCTGCTCTCACACATTTAGTCAGCTTGGTATCAGTCTTAAACAGTGAACATGCAACTTGCTTGGAGATAAAAAAAATAATGCTGTGTAAGTGTGATTGTTTTGTTTTCTGTCTTTGTTTTTCCTTCAGTTTTCCTAATAGGTGATTATGACCATGTTTAATAACATTCCTAGGGGTCCATGGACAGGGTAGGGTGAACAGTGTTGCAGTACTTTTAGGATATTACTGTATTCATTCATTGTAATGTCTGTAATTATCATGGAATCTCCCAAGTGGAGATTGCTGCAGGTAGTTAGACTGAATTTGAAGACATAAATAATCATTAAAATGATGAAGAGCACAACATACCCAGCAGTGACATCTGAGGAATTACACATCAGAGCAATATAGTTTCTGGAAATACTGAAGACAATAAGAAAAGTACAGTCACAGTTCTCATATGTCCTCGATTTTCCAGAGCATCTCCAGTTTTGCGTCATGTTTGTACCCTTTCCCCTTTAAAAGTATTGGTTTTCTGGTAGGTCACTGAGGATTACAGTCAGGCAATAATGCCAGGTATTTGAGTCTCAAACTTCTTACCTTTCAGAAAGTACATGCTTGATACAAAATTGTTGTTCTATTAACTTTTTAAGTAAAATAGATTAATATCATAAAAAGTGTCCCTGATTTTGGTCCTTTATCCTCCAATATTTTTTTTTTTTTGGCTTTGTCTCTGATTCTCAAGCAGAGAAGTGGAAAGTTATAGGTACATTTAGCACTGCAAACTGTATAGAAGGAGCTAAGTATACATTTTTGAATATGATGACAGTAAACATCATATAACTCAAAAAGCATGATTATGGCTCAGAAATCATAAGTATCTTTTGCTAATAGGTAGGAGATATGTTAACTACATGTCAAGGTTGACACTGTCAGTGATTTGGCTATATTGTAGGCTGGAATTAGGCAGAGGGTTAAATGGCTGTATTTAGAAAACATTGATTCATTTAACAGGGCCAATGGAAGAAAAGTGCTTCATTTAACACAGTCAACAAAAGTAATCCTGAACAAGATGATGCAATATTTAATAGTGAAGACTGTAATGACAATTAGTTAGAAGCTACTTTGGATACCACTTTAAGGAAATAGACATATGGTCTGTTGCAGATATTCATAAACAGTTATGGATTCCATATTTGCAAAACGTAGGAGAATAAATTACCTATTTTGGCTAAAGAGAATGGAAGCTATAGATGGAAGTGGGCTCAGAGTAGAGATATCTCAAAAACTGAAAGTTACTCCTTTGAATGTGGGGATCAAACTTGTCAGGAGAGCTTCAACACTTAAAACTTAAAAGCTGGTGTTGCTTCCTGAAACAGCTGATGAAGATGGGAATAATGTACGCAAGGAAGAAAAATCAGTTAGAGCTGGAGGAACAGTGGACAGACTTTATGATTCATATGGTCTGATACAGCACAATTCACAGATTATGTAGCATGCCAGTTGCCTAATACAGTAGTATCTAAAAGGAAAGGTTTTGAGTACACTGAGTGCCGACATTGCATTGCTTCACTGATAGTGATGATCATGGACTTAGAATAATTAAGCAGTTGTATGTGTGAGGACACAGCTCCAGAATGGAAGTGTGTGCACCTTTGTCTCCTGCGCTGAGCATATTTGTTTTTGTGTTTCAGTCACTACAGCTGACAAGTATACCTGCTTATTGGTACATCCCTGCCCAATGACTCCATTACCTTTACCTATCTGATCCATTTGTTGTGTTAGGGGTGAGAGCCAGGTATCCCAAGCTAGATGAAAGTCCCTTGACCTGTTCATTCTTGCCTAGGTTGTGTAATCATCCCATTTATTCTCCTTATGGTGAGAGATGAGTGGTAGGGAGAGGGCCAAATTTCATTTCTGACTGAGTGGCCTGCCCTGCCCCTTGGAACTCTTCTCTCTCTATGATAGCTCTTTCAAGCTCCACAGAGTGTTGTCTGCTGTGAGAAATATGCTTGCACATGGTGGCATCTCCAACCAGTGTGCATGCATAAGGGTAGTATATGCACAACAGACCCATGCTCATGGTTATAACCCAAGTGGTGATCCAGAGTCACCAACCTTCCCATAGGATGTCTCAGCCAGCAATGGGTGCTCAGTCCCATCTCCCCCATCCCAGCTTTTCAAGTATCTGAGATGATAATCATACTCAGCGTGTCTGAGTCATAGTCAATGTTTTATCTGTCTATGCCACAGAGTTGGGTGACCATCTTTTTTTAAGTACACCAGGCTCACTAAGTGATAGTTCACTTAATTATTATTAGATGGACTGTACAATATTCAAACACACAGGAGGCTGAAAGAGGACACAGAAACTGCATGTTAATAAAGCCCCAAATTTAGGTGGTTGAATATCGGATGATGATGATACTCATTGAAAGTAGTAACATCTCCATCCCAACATGCCCACTTTGCTGGTAAACAAGGTTGCTGAGTCTCAGGGGACTCATTAATGCATGGTACAGGCATAGAAATCTGCAAGATGATATTCATATTCCATAAAAAGTGCCAGTATGAAGACTTAGTGTCCTGATTAACTTTACCCCTATATCAGTCTTGGATCTCCTGCATCATGCATATAACAAAATTACTCTGTTATGCCAATTGGTCCACCTTACCAGCTGTTTTCTATGAGAACTGCTTTAATATTTGTTGCCAACTGAGAAGGCCTACTGCAGGGATAGCAATTACCCCAATACAACTTTTATTAGTGCAGATAGAACAAACTGATCTAGTCGAAACAAAATATTATTTCTAATATACTACTGAATTACTTTTTTTTTAAAGAAGCTTATTCCGCTCACATTGCAGAAAACTATGCTCATATTATCTTTTTTGGAACTGAGTGGGTTAATGCTGTTTAGCAGATTGAGTTAGGGCTTGCTTGTGTTACAGCTCTGTCTGAACTGTATACATAGAAAATAGTGTCAGACAATAATTATGATGGATTGTGTGCCTGTCCTAAAAGTGCCTCTAGCCAATGGAGTACTGTTTTAAATCTGAATGCATAATGCACATGGTTTTAACTGCAGAATCATGCTATCATTATCAGAAATGTGCTGAATGGCCCAAGTGCTGTTTGGAGGAAAGTGGGGGTTTGATCTCCTGCAACTAATTGAACTGTAAGTGACTGTGAAAAAATGATAACTATGAATTAGCATCCCAGTATTTTTTTAAAACTGGTCTAGATTTTGTGTTTTACTCACAGCAACTGTCTGCTACAAGAGTCTTGTCTTGTCTACAAGAGTCTGTTGTCTCATGTATAATTTTCTGTTGATTTCATTTACTATTTGTGGAATAAGACACCATCCCTGAAATGATGTTACATTTCTGAAGTTATTGCTGAATGTTTTACTTTGCAACTATGTCCATACCTCTTAACTGTTCAGATTTTTACAGAATGTGCAGATTTTCACCCAGTTTTCATAAAATTGTGGTTTTCTGGCAAATTGGCAGTAAATCATTAAAGAATGTACTTCGAAAATAATGACAGACATTTCAATTTCAGACTTTATATCCTTCAGAAAATTCATACTAATGCAAAACCTGTTATTCTATCAATTTTCTACGATTATGAGCAATATTTAAAAAAATGTCCCTATTTTCTGCCCTTTGTCCCACTTTTATTTATGGCTTTATCCAGATTTCTTGCGCAGCATCTCAGTGGATTAAATAATGTTTTCTGCAGTAGTTTAAAGAATCCTTTATTGGAAGGCAAGTAACAGTGATTACTATAATAGCACAGTCAATCTATCTTATGGGGAGTATAGAGACTCTTTAATGTGCACTGTCTTCAGCTGGACTGGGGAGTGGGATCCAGCCATACTTGCCCCACACCTGCCAACTCAAGGTTTAGCTTAGTTGTGTTATACAGTCTATTAAAATACTTCCTACCACCTGACATAAATCTAAGTAACAATTTCCCTCTATTACTCTTGTTTTCATCCTTCATAGTGGCTAACCCTTCCTTACTACAGTCTCCCAGCTCTATATCACCCCCAGCTATCAAAACTATTGATGTTACAGCACTGAAATTTCTACCAGAAAGCAATCAAACAGGCAGCTGGCTTGAGTTTGCAATTGAGAATGGAGAAGTGAAATTCCTGTAGCTCCTGTGGGTCCTTGCTAATTTGAAGTTTTATACCCTATTTTTTCTTTTATATTGCATGAATAATGGCAGAGAACAAAGAAAATCAGCTAGGAAACATTGATTGTTTTAGACTATGAAACTGTTTATACTGCAAGAAATAACGGAGACCGCAGAATTCAGTGCAATACGTAAGAAACCTACAGTGAATTTAAAAAGTGTACACACCCTTGTTAAAATGCCAGGTTTTTGTGATAAAAAAAAAATAAGACCACAATAAATCATTTCAAAACGTTTCCAGCCTTTAATGTGACCTATAAACTGTACAATTCATTTGAAAAACAAACAAATCTGTTAGGGGAAAAATGTACAATAAGCTGCTTGCATGTGTGCACACCCTTAAAGTAATACTTTGTTGAAACACCTTCTGATTTAATTACCTCTTAACTGTTCAGATTTTTACAGAATGTGCAGATTTTCACCCAGTTTTCATAAAATTGTGGTTTTCTGGCAAATTGGCAGTAAATCATTAAAGAATGTACTTCGAAAATAATGACAGACATTTCAATTTCAGACTTTATATCCTTCAGAAAATTCATACTAATGCAAAACCTGTTACTCTATCAATTTTCTACGATTATGAGCAATATTTAAAAAAATGTCCCTATTTTCTGCCCTTTGTCCCACTTTTATTTATGGCTTTATCCAGATTTCTTGCGCAGCATCTCAGTGGATTAAATAATGTTTTCTGCAGTAGTTTAAAGAATCCTTTATTGGAAGGCAAGTAACAGTGATTACTATAATAGCACAGTCAATCTATCTTATGGGGAGTATAGAGACTCTTTAATGTGCACTGTCTTCAGCTGGACTGGGGAGTGGGATCCAGCCATACTTGCCCCACACCTGCCAACTCAAGGTTTAGCTTAGTTGTGTTATACAGTCTATTAAAATACTTCCTACCACCTGACATAAATCTAAGTAACAATTTCCCTCTATTACTCTTGTTTTCATCCTTCATAGTGGCTAACCCTTCCTTACTACAGTCTCCCAGCTCTATATCACCCCCAGCTATCAAAACTATTGATGTTACAGCACTGAAATTTCTACCAGAAAGCAATCAAACAGGCAGCTGGCTTGAGTTTGCAATTGAGAATGGAGAAGTGAAATTCCTGTAGCTCCTGTGGGTCCTTGCTAATTTGAAGTTTTATACCCTATTTTTTCTTTTATATTGCATGAATAATGGCAGAGAACAAAGAAAATCAGCTAGGAAACATTGATTGTTTTAGACTATGAAACTGTTTATACTGCAAGAAATAACGGAGACCGCAGAATTCAGTGCAATACGTAAGAAACCTACAGTGAATTTAAAAAGTGTACACACCCTTGTTAAAATGCCAGGTTTTTGTGATAAAAAAAAATAAGACCACAATAAATCATTTCAAAACGTTTCCAGCCTTTAATGTGACCTATAAACTGTACAATTCATTTGAAAAACAAACAAATCTGTTAGGGGAAAAATGTACAATAAGCTGCTTGCATGTGTGCACACCCTTAAAGTAATACTTTGTTGAAACACCTTCTGATTTAATTACAGCATTCAGTCTTCTTGGGTACACACCTGCCATCAGTTAAAGAGACTGTGATTAACCCCAAATAAAGTTCACCAGTCCTAGTAGGATTTTCCTGACATTTACTTAGTTGACTGTTACAGCAAAAGCCATGGTTCACAGAGAGCTTACAAAGCATCAAAGGGATCTCATTGTTGAAATGTATCAGTCAGGAGAAGGGTACAAAAAAATTTCCACAGCATTGGATATACCATGGAACGCAGTGAAGACAGTCAACAAAAAGTGGAGAAAATATAGGACAACAATGACGTTGCTAAGAACTGGACATCCCTCCAAAATTGATGAAAAGACAAGATGAAAACTGGTCAGGTAGGCTGCCAATAGACCTACAGCAACACTGAAGGAGCTGAAGGAATTTCTGGCAAGTACTGGTTGTGTACTACATGTGACAACAATCTCCCGTATTCTCCATATGTCTGGACTGTGGGGTAGGGTTGCAAGACGGAAGCATTTTCTTGCACAGAAAAACATCCAGGCCCAGCTAAAATTTGCAAAACAATACATCGGGTCTCCAAAAATTATGTGGAAAAATGTGTTATGATCTGATGAGACCAAGGTTGAACTTTTTGGCCACAATTACAAAAGGTACGTTTGGCGCAAAAACAGCACTTCACGTCACCAAAAGAACACCACCCCACGATGATGCATGGTAGTGGCAGTACCATGCTTTGGGGTTGCTTTTCTTCATCTGGAACTGGGTCTTTAGTCAAGGTGGAGGGAATTATGAACAGTTCCAAATACCAGTCACTTCTGGCCCAAAATCTTCAGGTGTCTGCTAGAAAGCTGAAGATGAAGAGGAATTTCACCTTTCAACATGACAATGACCCCAAGCATACATCCAAATCAACAAAAGAATGGCTTCACCAGAAGAAAATTAAAGTTTGGGAATGGCCCAGGGGGAGTCCAGACATAAATGCAATAGAAATGTGATCTCATTTTTTTATATCACAAAACCTGGCATTTTTAACAAGGGTGTGTACACTTTTTATATCCACTGTATTCAGCAGTACATGAAATTTAAATTAAGAAGTTGCTATAATGATGAAAACATACAGAGAAGAGGCAGCATCAGGATCCTGGTATCTGAATCTGTTGAAAACTGGTGAAGGGCATCCTGTCTCAATAACCACATCTTACCTGCTCTGAATGTCTCTAATTCCATGAGCTGATCATGGACAGACCATTGTTTCATGGATTGCATATCCCTCCCACCTGGTGATAGCTGTGGAAATCTACAGACTTTTTTGAAAATCCATATGAAAAACAGCCTTAGTTTCAGCAGCTTGGACTTTGAAGGAATCAAGGTAATCCTGCCATTATATTGTCAAAAGTAGAAGACTGGGACTGGTCAGTAAGGACTCCAACAGAGAGCATCCTAACAACAAACATGGAAAGGATGAGCCATTAGATACCATCAATGTATAGCAAAGGAGAGGAGCTGTAGTAGGGAAGCCTGAAACCTCTAAAGTGGACTCACCCATTGGATGTCCTCAGCAGAGGGAAAAGGAGAAGATGGCCATGTTCCTGTGGGATTCTTATGGAAAAGAATAGACAGGGCTGTCAGCTTTACAGGGGTCATATCTAGGAGCCTCATAATACAGACTAATTTAGAACTGCCAAGAAAATGGATATAATGTATTCCTTGATGGTAATGGCTGTATAAGGAGTTAAAATAGCATGATTTTACAGGGGATAGGTAAGCAATGTTACATTAAAGAGCAGAGTGTCTGTTCTTGGCTAGGCTTAGTGTATCAATTATGTTGCAGCATCAAACACATCACTCCCATTAATGTATAAATACTAGAAGAGTTACTAAGAATGCACTTTCATGCATACAAGATCAGAGTGTGCAGTCAGTCTTTTATCAAATTTAATACATCCCAGTGCAAGGACTGGAATGTCTTTTATGCTGCCAGTGTAATTTGCTAGTAATGAGATGGACACACTCAAGGCTGCGCCATGTGCAGATGTAATTTATTCAAAGTGGCATCACAGCCTGGGAGTTTAAGGTGATTTTATTCATTTTAATATTAATAATCTTGAATTGACTGAAGTAAAGCAGTTTATTTCTCCGAATAGTGAACAAGCTTGGGTGTTTTTTGCTTCTTTGCAAAAACTGCTGATAGTATTTTTACTACTTGGATATACCAAGTAGAAAGACCACATGGCAATGAAGGTCATTACCACATTGCAAGGCATGAAGGATTCTAAAAGCCTGAAGAATTCTGTGAACTTTCTTTCTACAATGATGAAAGAAGTTTTACAGGATACAAAGAGACTTAAGCGAACAAGTGAAGTAATCAGTATGAGTCTTCATTGGGACAGTGTTTGGAAAAGAAACAGGCTGCCATTATTATGAAATAGATGACTATAATCCCACCTAATACCCTGCAGACAGAAGTGTTAGAGCTGTGGAGCTGAAGTTGGATGATCTGGAAAACAAGTCCCACAAAAACAGCCTCAGAATCACTGGCTTACCTAAAAGCAATTAAAAGCAAAAAACAGTATTTATCGTTAATGAATTAACTAAAATGCATAACATATCCAGACCAAATGACATGGCGACAACTTACAGAATCAGTTCCAGGCTCAGGACTTCACACTGTTGACAGTTTAAGAATTTTTTGAATTATTGCACTCTGGAGCAAGTGAAGAAATAGTTAATAGATACAGGGCCAAACTGCAAAATTTCAGGCTCTGTACTGTGATTTCCCCTGATTGCAGTACATTTTTTTTGTTTTTGTTTTTGTTTTGTTTTTTTTAATAAATGGAAGGCTTTTATTTATCCTAGGTTTAGTCCTAAGCAAAGAACTAGGATACAAAGTACAGCTATGTTTCCCAGCTACTGTCTTAGAAAGAAAATGGTCACAAGTGCTTACTTTTGAATATACTTCAGTAGCAGAAGTGTGTGTGTGTGGACTCTGCTGTCACAAAAGAATGTATCTAAGACAAGTATTCATTATATTGTCCTGGTAGCTGCATAAACAAATCCAGATTCCAGGGGGATAGTCAGATTAGACCTAGGTTCACCATCAAAACTCCAGAGAGAAAAAAATAAGTTAGGTCACATTGAAAATACATTGGTTGACTAGGAGGAGATGAACTTTGCAAGAGCTGTTGAGAAATTCCTTTCCCTTTGCAACTAGATCCTCAGAACATTTTCAGACTCACACTCTAGAAGTGTCTTCAGAGAAGGAAAAAAAATAAGCTTTCAATTGCTAATCTACCACCAAGAAAAGTAGAACTACTGGAGCAATCAAGTGATAATGAAGTGTTCCATAAAACTGCTGTTGATGTTACTAAGAGCAAATACCAGACTTGAACTCACCATTACTGTTCAGTAATAGTTACAATATCAGTCTGTAAGTAAAGGATAGCTACCTGCATTAGATGGAATTCCTAGAGTGTGCACAGATTGTTTAAAGACTTTTTGGTATGCAGCTTTTCTTTCACCATATTTCAAGTGCTATTTTAACAGTGCCTATAATTAAGTGTAGCATTTTGGAATAATATTTATATTGTTGGTCATTTTGGCTTATCCCCTTAATTCTTGGCATATAGTAGCTGTTGCTTAAATACAGGGGAATCTATACTCTTTCCATGGTGTGTGCTAGCTTCCACATACTCATCCTCTGTAAGAGCTACTATCACCACCTTAGGATCGCCAAGCCAAGATTTCCCAATCTTATGGCCATTGTGAACATGCATGGAAGCAGTCAGGTAACCAGAACCTCCATTCCACCCTCCACAGAGTGAATGAGCTGGCATAACTCACTTGGTCCCATCCTCTCCTGCCAATTTTTCATTCAGTACCTGAGCTACTAATTAATCTCAAGTCATCTGGATCATGGTCAAGCCTTTATCACTACGTGCCATGGAGCCAGGATCAGATGTTACCAAACAACTGAACTAAAAACAAACAAGGCACAGCTAGAACCAGAATTTATTCCAGGATAGTAAATGTGAGCTCTTTTGTCGATTAAGACTTCATCAGACAAAATTTAAAATCACAACATGTGACCCTTAAATACTCGGGTCTATATTATTTCTTTGACATCTTAGGTTGTCGAATGCTTAATGATCGACAACTAAGCGTCAAAGTTTCAAAATCGCAAACAGCCATATAAGCAAATTCTTTCCTCAGGAAATAAATAAATAAAGTCCGGAAATAAAATAATAAAGGAATAACAATTTTTTTTAAAATGTGGTTACTTGGAAGACCTGGTGAACAATATTAAAAATTAAGTTGTTAGGAAAAGGAAGAATGGAATTTTTATTACTTTATTGGGGTACCTAGTTATTCATGCTCAGGAGTTTGGTACATATGATTCTTCTGGATGCTTAACTAATCCCGGATTGGGTCCCTCTGTAGAACAAAGGGATAATTTACCTCAAGGGACAGGTGCACATTTTCTTATGACATACAGTATGGATAGTGAACATGTGCTATCTATTATCAACAAAAATTATCAATTACATGCTAGTCATGAGCAGATTATCAATAAATTGGGTTTGGTTCCGAAATTCATATGTATATAAACATGGGAAATCTTTCAAAAACTTTTTTGATGGTATGTCTGATGGAACACAGAAGAAATTTGGAAAGATTACAAAATGTGGGGCATGCTCTCATTGTCATATAATTCTTGAAACTACTGAAATTGTGATTAACAATGTCCAATTAAATGTTAGGGGTAATTACAACTGCCGGACCAAGGGGTGATTTATATTGCCATGTGTAGGTTATGTTCAGGATTTTCTGTGGGGAATACAGAGTGCAAACTGAAACAATGGCTTTATGAGCACAACTATGAGATAAGGAAGGTGAAGTCCACTAATGCACTCTGCAAGCATATTGTTGCTAACACCAGCCATAGTTTTAGATTTTGTGTTCACAGGTTGAACAGCAGGCAAGGGGTGATCCTTGGTCCATCAAGTTGGAAGAAAGAGAGTTGTGGTGGCAGGTTTTCCTTAATGCCAAATCACCACCTGGGTTAAATGATGTTATAAGTATTAGTAGTTTACTCAAATGATGGCTTTTATGAGATAATTTAGTTTTTTCAACCATATATTTTTAATTTTGTCATTTTATTTACATGTGATAGTTGTAGTTTATCATGTGTCTTTGTGTCATGTGATTTTGCAGAGAGTATTTAAGGGTCACATGCTGTCATTTTAAATATTGTCTGATGAAATTTTAATTGACGAAAGAGCTCACATTTATTATCCTGGAATAAATTCTGGTTCTAGCTGTACCTTGTTTGTTTTTAGTTCAGGATCAGATGTTCCAAAATCAGTTGACAAAAATGTAAAGCTGAAGCAATTAACTCTTATACTTTTTCTTTCATGGGGCTTAGTGCTGAATTTTTTGGACTTTCTAGTTAGTTTTAATTTTTGGTAACTTTTCAGCCATGGCTAGAGGTCTTACTAATTTATCTTTTCCATGCACTGTTATGTTTTATGGATTGTCTAAATGGGCTCATATAATTGATACATTTATGTGCCATGTGTTTGGTTATAATGGTAATTGTTAGAGTGGCATGTAGGTAGTACTTTGCACTCAATTTTTTGTTGCAGTTATAGAAGCATTCTTTTACAGCAATTGAGATGGTAAAGCAGTATATACACGGTAGTGTTACAGGAAGGCTTAACTGATTTTGAACATAATTTATGTGAATTGACACCTTTATTAGGTAAGTGAGGAACTCTTATAGGAAATCACAGTGTAATAAGACCGGTGTCGTGGAATATTGAACTATTCAAAAACTTAGGAAGGGGAAGGGAGCCTTTGATAAAACTACAAAGGCCTGTAAGCCTTGAGGTTCTTTCTGCTTCTAGTGCAACAAGTGGTGTGATTATACTTTTTAAGAATCTTTGGTGATGGCAGAAAGCAAGTGAATTTTCACATACATGGAGGAGGTGGTCTGCTATTTTTTTTTTTGTAATTTTTACATCTCCATCAAAGAAAACGTAGGAGTGTTTTAAACATTTTTTGAGGTAGTGGATAGGTTAGGAGATGGATACTACCCCATCTTTATGGTTGATGGTGGGCCATTTCAATGTAGTGCAATGACCACCTCTAAAAGATACCTGCTAGGAGAATGACCCTGGCTGAAAGTAGGCAAATTAATTTACTGATGCAAAAAAATTGTTTTGTTGGTAGATCCTTCAAAGACAGCACACCAGATTCTAAAACATATGCATGTCTAGTCCTGTCAACATGATCCATCAGATTGACTTCTTCCTAATTAGCAGAATTCTTCTTGAGCAGGTAAAACACACAGGCACCCTATTCAAATCCATTAATTTTATTGATAGACAAATAGACATTAATATAGGCTAAATAACAATGATGTCACTATCTACAGTCCTGATACTGAAGCAGGAGCAAGAACATAATCTTCTTAAAAGTAAAATCCTTGAATTTTGAGAAAACCATAAGGATCTTTGATATATGTGTAAGAACTCATAGGGAGTCATTTAAACACTGTATGGCAGGAAACATATCAGACTGGAAGAAATTAAAAAAAAAAACTGTCTAAGCTGCAAAACTCTCTTCCCTTGGTCACCTTAACCCAGATTATCAACCATAGGAGACAATGCGAGATGTTACAGCATGGACTAACACAGATGAAATAACAAAGGGTTTGCCAGTTTTACAGGGCAATATGTATAAGATCATCTGAATTTCTAATTTACAAAAAAAAAAGATGGGAGCAGATCATTGTATGCTTGAATGATGAGAGGGGCAATACAATTCTTCTTCAGTATTCTCAAAGAGAAATGGCAGATTTGTTAAATTCCTCTCTCATGATTAGGGAGATAAATCAAGTGATGACTCTTTAACTACGAGTAAAGCTCCAGGTCAAGCATATCCTAATTGATGTTTATCAAAGACATAAGGAGAAATTGGAAGGATATCTTCTCTGCTTGTTCCAGGAAGTGGATCAGATAGGGATAATGCCATGCACTATGAGAATTGCATTAATTGCCTACTTTTGTAAGGAAAGTAAAGATGGTAGAGGGTCCTTCATCTGTAGACCTGTTTCTCTTTTGTCCACAGAGACAAAGATTTTCATCCATATCCTTGTATCTAGATTGGAAAATCTCTCTCTGCAGAAACTGCCTTATCCTACAAAATAAGGTTTTATCAAAGGGAGAAAGGGAAGTGGTTTGAACTATTTTCTTTAATACCCAACAATTTTCTAGTTTCAACTCTATTGCAGCCACAGGCCTTTCTATAGGCTTTCACAGAGTGTTTGATTCTGTAGACTAGGGATTTCTGTATGAATTTTTAGAAAGATTTGGAAGCACAGGCTCTTTTATCACAGCATGGAGATTGTTATATGCACAACCTTTAGCTGAGGTAGTGACAGATAATTTTTGCTACTTCCTCTTCCACCTTTCTAGAAACAACCATCAAGCTCCTCGCATCTTTTTTGTTTCTCATGTTGGCTATGAAAACACTTAGTATTTTTATTAGACAACATTATGAGGAATAGGGTGTTTGTTGAGGAGGTGGTTAAGTCATTATGCTAATACAGTCCACAGACAATTGTACAAATTGTACCATTTGGTTATCAAATTCTGCATCATCATTAAGGCAAGTTCTTACCACTGTGTAACATGTCAAAGCTATTTATGGCCTGAGAATTACAATTCCTCCCTTTTTCTCCAGACCATCCAGAAATGTCACAGGGAAAGGCATTCTACTTGCCCATCTTGAATATGGACTTCCACTGATTATAGCAGCATCCAAGAAACACTCCTCCACCATCCAACCTTTAAGCAGCTCTGTCAGGCATTCCATTACTCACTCCCCTGGAAATGAGCATCATTGTGTCACTCTTATTAAATACAATTGGTTACCTGTCCAACAACATGCTAGCCTGCTTCATGGATCCCAACTCTACCAGCTTGTTAAAGAACACTCATGCCCTTCCCTTGCCTCCAGCCTCATCAGACAATCAACAGTTACAGCCTGAGAAGTCTTAACCACTCTGGTTCACTTCTTCAACATCTCAGAACCAGCCTTTATTGCATTAACCATATTTTCTCTATACTAGGTCCCAAATTCTGGAAATTCCTTCCTACTAATCTTAAAGACTTCAAATTGTACCCATCATTTCATGCTCTGCTTAAAGATCATCTCAAGTCTAAGTTAATTTTTAAAGGCTTTCCCTCTGGATACATCACCTAATCCCTCTCTCTCTCCTCTTCATCAGTATAGTACATTTGTCTTTCTTATGTTATTTCCCTATACTCACATATATTATCCCTTCCACATTGTATATATTGCATATAGTTCATTTCTGTGTGCCTGATACATTTTGTGCTCTGTCCGTTCACTACTTTACTCTCTACTTCTTATTTATTGACTTTTGTTTACCGGGAAAGTCTGACAGGGCGCAGGTGCCCTTTTTCAGTAGAGGCCTGGGAGGAAAAGCTCCAAGGTATCATATTTAATACAATCAATATTTAGAATAACAAATTTTATAATGTAGTTTCAGTGAATATATAGCATAATACTCAGTATAATAAAATTTGTATTGATATTCACAAAGATTAAATTTATAAGCCTTGTACTGCAACTTTACAGATAGAAGAGTGGTGTATAAGATAGGTAGAAGAAATATAATAGAGTGAGATTTTATAGGAGCTAGGCAAGTCTGAGTGTTAACAGAAAAGTAGTGATGGAATAGCAATTTGGTTGTGCTAATTAGAAGTAGGTATAGTAATTTAAGAAGGGGATAAGCAGGTTAAGTGATTTTGTACTTTAAAAGGTGGTATATAAAAGGTGATGAAGGGTGCTAGAGAGCTCTGTCCCAGATGCGGATATGGGGCAAAGCCAGGAGGCAGAGAAGAAGTCTTTTAGTAAAGGTTTGAAAAGATGAAAGTACGTGATAGACCTGACTGATATAGGAACTTTATTTCAAGTTCTAGCTACACTATTGGAATAGAGACTGACCCTAGCAACCCTTTGTGGTTGATAAAGCAACCTTTTGTGCTTTGTAGTTGGTAAGCAGTTGTTTATTATTTGACCAATGGGGATGATTTGGAAGATAGTATTGGAGTAGGGATCTAACTGCTGGGCAAATAGATGGGGTATGGATGATTTTATGGGTTAAGGTGAGCTGAGTATAAGATAGGCGATAAGGAAGCTCAAACCAGTTAAGTGCTTTTAATGCTAAACAGATGTGGGTCTAGTAAGGTTTGTTGCAAGTGAATCTGGCGACTTTGTTATAGCACTGCTCAAGTTCAGTACTAACTGAGGCTTGTAGGTTGGTCATAATAGGGGCTCTATATAGAAGAGAGAGTAAGAGGTAAGTGGTAGCTAGAGTTACCTTGACAGAGTCTGTAAGGTGCCTAGTTTTTGATGGGTTTTCTTGATGCTGTTTTGGATATGTAAATGAAATTTAAGCTTCTTGTTGATTGTCATGCCAAGTAGATTCGTATGTGGGTTAACTTCAGTCATGGTATTATTTAAGGAAGACATCTTTCTTCTTCTTTTCCCTCCTTACTCTATCCACCCCCTCTATTGTCTTTAGTACTGTGTGCTTTATAATTATAAAAACAAACAGTTGACCCAATATCAGGGCACTAACAGATAACAAATGAATGACCAGGCCACTGCACAACGTTTTGGCTTGAATAAGTACTGAAGTTTTCAACCTACGTTGTGCAGGGCCTGGTCATTCATTTGCTTTATAATTATCACTGTTATGATTCAGTGCTATATGATATAACATTTTGGTTCCATTCATGATACTTGTTAACTTGCTTGTCTATTGTCACTTATATTTGTCCAGGCCGAGACTGAAATAGGTCCATTTGGATCAGTGTTTTCTACTCCGGTTAGCAAATTAAATCAACGATTGAATGAATGAATGAATGAATGAATAAATAAATAAATAAGAATAAAATTGAACTCATACCTTTAAAGCATTTCTGTAGCCCCTTAGGCAAAGAAGTGTTTAATTTAGGTTTACAAGGAAAAGAATATCATATGTATCTGGGTATAATAATTCTGAAGTCTTACGCTATTTACTGCTAAAATAAAATCTGGAACCTGCAGTTGAGAAACTTAAAGAAAAATAGTTTTTGGAAATAGGTAACTTACATTCTTGCCAATGCTGGCTTTTGTTTGAAAGTTTTGAAAACCTCTCTGTGGTCTTTCTATGGGACAAACAAACCTCAAAGCAGATGATGATACCTCTCAATAAAGGAAAACTATGTCTTTCAGACTTTACTGTACATGTAAAAGCATCTGTTGCTTGTCATCTGCCTTTTTTTTAAGAAACAGATGTATAGTGTTCAAAAGCATATACAAGTCAAACACGATAATATCCCTTAAAGTACTATCTGTGCTCTTATACTGTCTTAATAATTACAAAATACAACCTTGACATTCATATCAATGAGCTGTGAGTTAGCAGAATTAAAAAGAACAAATAAAAAATAAAAAACACAAAACAAGATTAACATGAAGAGAGAGAGAGAGCGAGAGAGAGAGAAGAAGCACAGAACCATGAAAAGATTAGACCTAAACCTCATAGTAGTAAAGAAATATGTGACAGTCAATAATGTTAAATCTTACACTTAATGGGGCTACCTCTTGCATTGGTCAACTCTAGCCATACTCAAAAATGTTAACTGAACCTCACTCACCTGAAACTGATGGAGATTGTTCCTTCACACAATGATACCACTTCCATCTGCTCAATTTCTACCTATGATTTATTATTCAAGAGCCTGTCAACCCCTTTCTATCCCTGTATTCAGTTTCTTTTAACATGTAAATTGCCAATTTAATATCCTGAACTTTATTTGTCTTCCAGTAGTCATCTTTTTAGCTAATAAAGGTATAAAAAATGTTAACTACCTCTGGGTTAAGACAAGGGGAGTGTTCTTCATGGGAAATCACTCAACAGAAATAAAAATTCTGAGATAAGTGTGCTTGATGAAAGACTCCTTCTACTACATCCTGCGGCTTAACTTTCAATGGCTGGAGTCTATCACATGATTAAGCGATATGTATCCAAGTACCCTTACTGCCTTGTCCACATCTCCAACAGTCACATGCAACCCCAGGAAAATATGTGTGAGATGCAGGATGGAGCATAAAAATACTTATGGAGATACTTCTAGACAGATATTTTGAATTTCCTTTTTTTTTTTTTTTGTTTTTACTCAAATAATTTTTATTTTGATTTAAAGCATAATAATGATTGTTTACAATTAATAAATATTCAACTATATACAATATTTACATTTAGCCTGACAAATAGATTAAGATAACAACAGATATATGTAAAAACAATGATGTTGATACATTATATTTAAATTATCAGGAAGAGTCTGATTCCAATTGCAAGGCGTCAATCAATGTCAAAACTTTTCTCCATGGGTTATTGACTAATGGCTTAGGATAGATTCTCAGTTCTTTAGTTTTCATCTCCATTAAAACAAACTTCTTCACTAGACATAACAATTCCTCCATGGTGGGTACTGTGTTGGATTTCCATCTTCTAGTTATACATTTTCTAGCTATTGCTAGTATAGTCCATATTAAATACAAATCCAATTTCTTCAAGTGAGGATTATTGATTACATTCAGTAAAAGTAGAGATTTTGTCAAAATAAATGTATCTGTATAAAGTGCTTGTAAAAATTATTAATCTCATTCCAATATGTTCTAATACTGACACAATCATAAAAAACAGGGGACCAGTCTGCGTTAGCTGATTCTTGGCATCTCCAGCATACATTATTACTTGAGGTGTTTATCTTTGAAATTTTCTCAGGTGTTAAGAAGGATCTATGTAGATATTTCCATTGAAATATCCTCCAATATTGTGAATGGGATGTTAATTTAACTGAGAGGAAGATATTTGTCTTATCTTCTATTAGTAAGGGAGTCTGTATACCTTTAATTAAATATTGCCAATAGGATACTTTAGGAGTTGTCTCATAAGCAATTAATAGATTATATAAGTATGATAACTCATTTTTTGTATTAGTGTTGTTATAGATAATTTCAAACAACCAAGATATAAATTTAGGGTTATTTTTAAATGATGAATTGTTTACTGTTCTACATAGATCCTTATAATATGTTAAAATACTCTGCAGCATTAGACAATCGTTAGGTGTTAATCCTTAGGCTGAGATTAAATGTTGTGTTTCCAAGACTTGTTGTTTTTTTATACAATGAAACCAGCATATTAAGTTCTTATTTCCCCATCTCTCAATGTCCTTTACCAGGGAAATTTCTTGTAATACTGAATGGAGTTAAGAATGCAAACCAAAGTTTTGTATCTATATTCATATTGACAAATTTCCTAAAGGCATCAAAAATATAGTTTATTGGGTTTAATTTGGTTGATTTTGCTATATTATATTGTAGATTTATACTCAAATAGAACCACATTATATTATCTTTATCTGTAACTATAAGATTTTTTGATAAAGCATTTTCATTCCTTAATATTATAGAATGTAACCATTTCCAATTAGAAGAATATTTAGGATTTACCCAATCTATTGCAATTTTAAGTATAGAAGCCCTTATGTATGTTTCAGTGTCTGGAAATTTTAACCCCCCCCCCTTGTTCCCAATGTCTAATATGGAATTTCCTTCTTTTGGTTGAGTATCTGATACTAGGGCACCAAGAAATGTACCTGCAGATCTCTTTCCCATGCAGTTTTCCAGTGTGCCCCAGTGTGGTCAGTGAGATTCTTAGTTCTTTGAATAATGCACCTATTAGTCATTTACAGGATAATGTGCCATACTGGCTAAACACCCATCTATCTATCAAACTAATTTCATCTGAAGTAAGATGGAGACAATTCCAAGTTTAACCACCACATGGGTAAGCTTGTCGTATTCCTTCCTTAAACCTCTCTTCAAGACAAGTTCCTCCCAGGATCTTAAAAAAACTCATCCAACCTGTACTAGTCTTGATCTGATCTCATATCTTTATGGCCAAACCTTTCTTCCTCTGGTTTTCTCCCTGTTGAGCTGCTAATTAGTAGTATAAAGGTTGCCCATAAGCTTATCTAACTGAATTTTAACAGTTCACTTATCACTGCACAAAGCTGCTGGAAATAAAACTGTGCCCCACTCCTACCCAGCCTTATATCCCATAAATGAGTGAATATATCATCCCCATCTGTGCCCATCATATAATATGCTACCTTTTTCCATCTAGCCTCATATGACATTGATTGCAGCTGAAATAACAATTTTATCGGTACAGTAGAGAGATATCTCGCCAAATCCAGACTTCCCAAACTCCACCATTCTTTTGATAAAATAAGCTTATTCCAGCTTATTCTTGGTTTCCCATTTTCCCAAACAAATTTCAAAATCAAGTTTTTTATTGTGACTACGAAAGCAGTTGGGATTTCCCCAACCCATACTTGTAAGCCATTAAAGGCAGAACGGGAGTATATGACTGAGAATTGCCTTAGCCTTTTGATCCAATTCCAGAGGAGTAATTTTCCACCTACCAATTTCTTTCCTTACTCTAGCTATTATTTTATCTCATGTTTTATTACTCAATGATTCCCAGGTTTCAGATATCCTTGCCCTCAGGTGCTGAAATGAGTTTTGTTTCCACAAAGTAGAGCATTGTAACTTTTTTGAAGAGGAGGAGTGTCTCTGCAGACTGGTATTTATGTCTTTTTCAAATTTATCTTGTATATTGGCAATTGTCCATAGCTTCCCAATATAGAGAATACCTTCCCTAAGTGATTGTCATCTGCTTTCTGTAAGAATACATCTGTATCCAGTTTGGGTTCGTAAGTTCATAAGTTCATACTAGGCTGCTGATTCTGTGGACTATTTTGTAACCTAGCCAACAAACCCACCCATCTAACAAGATCTGAATCAATGCCAGACCTCAGCCTAATTTCAACCCCTTTCCATGAGGGCCAGAGGGTCTAGACTAGGGATAAACTTATGATTGCCCATCCAGTCATCCAGGTTAACCTTAAATAGGGTCATGAAGCTACCCTGCCTGACCTCTAAGAGGAATCTATTCCACCAAAGTGATATTCTGTGCTAAAGATATTTATTCTGCCAACACATTCTGTTTATGTTTCCATGGAAGTGGAGATCTCTTGAGCAGGTGGTTTGGGTGGTATTATTTTTGCAGATGTGTAGGAGGTTGCATGCTACTGTATCTTTTGAAGCTCTGTAGACACAGATATCCTCTCAACAATCGTTAGGAAATGGAAAAGAATGAGAATGCTTTAAGGCCCTCACCATAACTCAAGCAGGACATTCACTTCATTTGTTGTCTCTCAAAGAGGGCTACGTGACTAGCCAAGTACCTGTGGAAGGAAGCATTATAATTATATTATTGGTCTTATGCAGGAGGAGTAGAAGGCGGTCAGTGACTTCCTTGGGTCTAGAAGGTATGCCCCCTGTGATTAGTCTGGCTATATAAAAGGGTTTCCTAACAACAGTAGTCACATGGTAATGAAAGGATTGTAAATTATCAATGAAGGTGTCCAAGTTCCTAATGAACAAGTCAGCTTTTAAGGAGGTGCTATGCTGTAGCGCCCAGGTTTACCAAAGAACACAATTCTACTTTTTAGCATTACGTTTGAAGCCTTGGTCCAAGCACCACTTATTAGCCTGAGTTAGACCTTTTTGGAGAAGACGTAGGTTATCTGGGATTGTTGTGACAGTTTTCAGACTGCACATATCAGTTAACATTGTCAGCTACAGGCCTTTGGTGCTTTGACATCAGAGGAGTAGCTACCAAAAAGGAGTGCTCCCAGGACTGATCGCTGTTGACACTGATGGTAATCACTCTTTGCTGAAAGTGTGCCTGCCACACTAACAGACTAGGTTCTCTTGTGAGCCACTTTGCTCTCCAGCAGGTAGCATGGAAGTGTACTGTTAAGTGGATTAGCTTATTAGTGATGCCCCAGTGTGGAATGGTATAAAGGGCCTTGGCCAAACCCAAGTATGCAGTGTTAACCGATTTAATGAAGAAAAAAAAAAAACTTGGGGTGTATATGTGTGTGTGTGTGTGTGTGTGTGTGTGTGTGTGTGTGTGTGTGTGTATGTGTGTGTGTGTGTGTGTGTGTGTGTGTGTGTGTGTGTGTGTGTGTGTGTGTGTGTGTGTGTGTGTGTGTATATATATATATATATATATAGAGAGAGAGAGAGAGAGCTATATTTATTTATATATATATATATATATATATATATATATATATATATATATATATATATGCAGGTTCAAGATGCGTGATCTGCCTTTAACAAATCCAAACTGGTTCAGATCCAGGTTTTGAAGACTGCATATATGTTTATGAGAACCTTAATGATGCATTATATCACCTTACAGATAAGGCTAGTGAGACTGATAGGTCTATAGTTGACCGAGTTAGTTGTGGGTCCCCCTTTGTATTGTGGGATGACTATAGCTGTTCTTCATTTGTCTGATATGAATCCAGTAGGAAGAATGAGATTGAAGAGACATATAATAAGGCATCAGCCAAGCAGTGTTTGGCACTGACAAGAATACAACCTGCCACATTTTAGCCTTGGAGAGAGCATTTAGATCTTGCTCAGAATTGATTTGTGGGGTGGTATAGATATGCTTATATGATTGAGTAAATTTGAGGGGAGACTGAGGTTAAAGTCTGAGCTGAATGTGCCTTCTAATATGTTGGCAATGTCTTGAGGGGATGAATATGTCATGTTATTTTGTAATAATTCAGAGCGTTGTCGGTCATTATTTCTTATGATCCTGACATAGCTGAAGAAAGATTTGTGGTTATCCTTAGCATGGGTGGTGATTGGGTTACAGCTAAGAGCTTCGCCATCTCCTTTTAGTTTAAGTTGTCATATTTCAAGGGTAGCGGCTTAGTTTGGGATCTTATGGACCATGAAATTGGAGTGTTTAGATGTATTAAACAGGGCCTTGGGCCAGACTTGGACAATCAGATACTAAAAGTATATAGTCTAATCAGGAGCGGCCTTAGGTCGACTGGTGCCCTAGGCAAAAGGGCTCCATGGCGCCCCCCACCCCACCACCTGGCGCCCCCATCATGGTCTACTTACATCAAATAAACACTGAAAAAGCACCCCTGCTACAGCGGCACCCTAGGCGGCCGCCTAGTTGGCCTATGCCTAAGGCCGGCTATGAGTCTAATCCAAGGTATTTGGTTGATAGTTGCAGAATCTGACGGCGTGATTAGTTCAACAGAATTTTGTTTATTGGGGCAAGCTATTTCACAGCAGTGACCTTTTTTTTGACATCGATTGAATGTATACATTGTGGGGGAAGGTAAGTTTTATGCTGGTGGCAATTATGTAGTTGAGATGTTTGTGTGGTAGATTTAATCCTCTTTACTTCCCTTAGAAATATATTTAAAAGATAACAGCCTCCTCTTTTCTTCCCAGCATGATCTCAGCTAACGCCACAGCATTGCCACAACTATCCTTAACTTCGCCTATCATATCAGCCTCCACTGGAACTCTAGAAACTTTGTTTCCCATCAATTCCTTGACTTATCCTAAGATGTTTGACACTGTATGCCATCAGATTCTTCTCCATATACTATCTTCACTTAGCCTTGACACCTCCCTCCCTCTCCTGGCCCCATAGCTACCTTTCTAACAGGTTATAGGCAGTAAAACAGCAAAAAGAACAATCAGCATTCCTGCCCATTTCAGTCAGAGTGCCACAAGGCTCAGTCTTGGGCCCCATACTCTTAACATTCTTATTAATGACCTCTACACTGTTACTAATCTCATAACTATCATTCAGTATGGTGATGACAGTACACTGATAACCACAGCTAAGTCTGTCCCAGAACTTCAGGAAAAGGTCCCTAAAACTGTATCTTTTGTAGAGACCTGGTTCAACATTTGTCACCTCTTGCTTTTCATGCAAGAATCTGCAAAAATAAATTAATAGCTTCTACATCACTTCATCAAACAACACTCCTATTGAACTTGTGTCCCACACAGAGCTATTTGGTTTCATTATTATTGATAACCACCTAAAGATCAATATTCAAATACAACAAGCCATCAAGAAAACCAACAGAAAAGTAGAACTACTATATCACAGCAAACACTTTTTAACTGGTAATGACAAAAAAGAATTGCCTCTGTATATATATCTCCTACCTTCACTACTGTACTCTCTAACTAAAATTAACTTTGCTACTAAGTAAAATTGAACATTGCTATAACAGCTAAATTTCCTACTAACCAGTTTGCAAAATCCCATCACTGCCTATCCTTAAAACAGGCTTACAAGAACTTCTCTTTATCAACCAACTTGCAACTCATAAAATAATTTACAGACCATAACCCCTGCATGATCACTATGCTCCATGGACAAGTACCTATTAGCAATAACTAAAATCTACAACTCTGATGGTCAGTCTCTGTACTCAGAGATTATCTCCAAAAGCTGGACTTCTATCCCTTACAACATTAGACAACAAGACAACCTATTCAGATTCAAACAACACTTTAAAAACGCTTGACTCTGTCCTTGCATGTCCCCATTCTAAAATACCTCAGACTTTACATACCTACATTACCCCTATATACCTCAACAAAGCAAATTCCTCAATATAAAAAGCAAAACCTGATGGAGATCCAGGAAGCACACAGGCCAGTAGCAACCACACAGGCCAGTAGAAACCACCAAAAGTTTATTGCACCAAACAGAGAAGTCAAGCACTTACGTCTTACATCAAGACTTCATCAGAACTGCTGTTATCACACAAAACCTGAATTATAAAGGTTAATTCAGTGGTCATGTGATTAAAACTAACCAATAAAAAGTGCATTGTCATACAACTTGGAACACAACAATTTGTAAAAAAAAAAAAAAAGAGAGAGACATGGTAGATGTAGACCCTACTATGGTAAGAGATGGTAAGAGATGTGTAGATATGACAGGACTTGATAATAGTAGTGAGATGACCACACAGAATAGGAGTGAGGATGTTGGCAATGTGCTCAGGATGCCTCTAACTTATGCCAGTAACATACATGTGGTATGCGATGTTATCAAGAATAATTGGGATATTCTTTCTAATGTTAAGGAATTGAATGGAGTAATAGGGAATGAACCGTGTTTCACTTTTCAGGAAAAATAGATCTTTGAAAAGTCATCTTTGTTACAAGGCTTTAGGTTCTCAGAAGCATACTCAGTCTGACAGACTTGGCACCTATACATGTATGAGATGTATGGCATGTCCCTATATTCATACAAGCAGACAATATGTACTTCCACATTTGGGATTTGAAATAGATGCTACCTTTATGCTGACTGCCACACTAAAAATGTAGTATATTTTAGCTACTGCACAGAATGTTTTGCTTTTTATATAGGCAAGACTAATCGACTTTTAAAGGATAGGATTTTAGAACATTTGAGGGACATCAGGAATGTTAAAGAAAGTAGTGCATTGACAATGCATGTGGAGAGACAAGGTTTAACACATAAATTCAAATTTTGGTGTTGGAGATTGTTTCTGCTAATAAGAGATGGGGTAATTTGTATAATAGCACTGAAGCTATAGAACAGAAATGGATACTCTTTTTTTCAAGCTGATAAACCACCTGGTCTTAAGAGTAGGGTATCACTCAAACCTTTTTTAAGAGTTATTGCTCTTAAGCATTAGATGTTGCAGATATGTTTTATACAGTTTTTATTGTAGTGTATCCATCTATATGACTATATATTCATTGCATATATTTTGTATTTTTTTTATTCTTTTAGAATCAGCATTGACATTGCAGATACAGATTTATACTGTTTTTATTGTATAGTTATACATTATACTTTTAATTTGTGCATGAATTTTATAACATGGTTGAGAAGTTGTAGGATGTACTATTGTGTATTTAACATTGTTAGTATTGCTTTAATTAATTGTATTCTTTGGATTGGTCTGTTTGTACTTGTGAGGCTTTTTAAGTGTGATGTGGCCTAATGAGTTTGTTAGTCTGATGAAGCGGAGTGTATCCATGAAAAAGCTTATCAGGAACCTGCTGTGTGTAACCTATGTGTTTTTTCTTTTATATTTGGACTTTTTGCTAGTTGGTTGCTTTATCTAGTGGTGAGGGATATTTCTTTTTGTATATCCTCTTACAAACAAGATTGCCAAGAACACACACGCTGACTACATCCTCCACACATACTGCTCACCACACACATAGACTTTTTTATGCTGAGGCACTTAAAATAAATCTTCACAAACCTTAAAGTCATCCTAAGCCTACAAATGACGATGCCTGTCCTCAGCAGTCTCTCAAGCACACACCAAAAGCAATGACAAATACTTCACATAATCCTACACCCAGTGGTTCCAAAACAATGAAGCCCGTAAGGTAGGCAAACTCTTTAACTAGGACTCTTGTCATAGGAGATTCCATTGTATGACACACAGATGCTCCATTCACCAGGCTAGACAAGGAGAATATAACGGTCAGCTATTTATCTGGTGCTAGGATCCACAATATCACAGATGCAATCAGGTCACTTCACCACAGATACAAATATATGATTGTATCATAATCCTTGTGGGTGTAAATTACCAGAGACATGCCTAACTGGAATATATGAAAAGAGATATTATGGATTTTTCTGAAAATGCATCACAGACACGTATAGATAGGCCTTGCATTGAGCAGCATTCTACTTTCAAAAAGGATGATGCTACAGAATGAACAAAAAATGATTGAGTTTTACCAATTGGCATAGATTCTTCTCTCATTCCAGGGGAATTCAATATCTGTCATAATAGGAGGATGTGGTTAACAGACCACATTGCTTTGCCAAGGGCAGTCCACACCTGTCACCCTGGGCTTTTGGATATTGGATGAAACTTTATCCATCTCTTTAGAGATGTTTTTAGGCAATGCCAACATGATAAACCTTCCAACACAGCAAAAAAAAAAAAAAAAAAAATCAAAGCAACCTTAAGGTGTTACTGCTCAATGCTAGACATCTACACGCCATACAAGCTCTCTTCATTCTAGAAAATGTAGACATCTGTACCATTAAAAGGAATTGGTTTAAAACTGCAGCAAGTACTCCAGCAATGCAAGGCTACAATACCTTCCCCACATTTAGACCAACAACAGCACAGACCAGGTCTAAAAGTGGAGTTGTCTTCATCTTCATCAGCAGCAAATGTACCTCCAAGATGGCCAAATAGGATGATGCCCTGGAGTTCATCCATGTGAAAGTCATCATGGATACAGTCCCTTTCCATATCCTAGCTAACTATAGGTTTATAGGTTCATAGGTTCATAGGTAGGTACTAGGCTATCGGCCCAAGGGCCTAAGTAAGCCTAGCCAACAAGGTTCCCAGGCTTACACCACCCAAGAAGGTTAATTCCCTGTGCACCTGTCGAGCAGAGACACAGAAGTGATCCCCGAGATCTATTTCCTATTTCCCATCCAATCATCAAGATTTTTCTTGAATAATGCTAATGAGGAACTTTGCTTGACATAGATGGATAGCTTGATCCAGAGCATGGGAAGTCTCTGAGACAGGAATCTATCCCTCCAGCATGTCCTGTTTATTGTGGTGACAAGGTTTAGGTCTCTAGAGTGTGTAGCTTGGAGGGATTGGGATTTCTTTAGGTGTAGCATGTCCTAAAGCTCTGGGTGTAACATAGCTTTATATGTTAGGCAGAAATCTCCTCGGAGTAGGTGATATGCTACAGAGTAAAGCTGGAGTTTTTTTGAGATGGTCAGTGTAGGACATCTGTTTGAGGCCAGTAATCCTCTTTGTGAGATACTTCTGTGGCCTTTCCAGCTGCTGCAGATGTCTTGTGAGGTACATTCCAAAAGGGGCATTGTACTCTATAATGGGTCTAATGAGTGATGAGTAGAGGGGAACAATGACCTCTTTTTTCCTGGATGAGAACCCTTTTTTGATGAGGTGTGCCACATAGAAGGATTTCCTGACTACTGTGGCATTGTGATTATCAAAGGAGAGACTACTGTCCACCTGGGTTCCAAGGTCTCTTATCACACATTCGGCATTAAGTAGGCTGCTGTTTATGTGGTAGCTCATGGGTACAGAGTTTTTACCAAAGGGGATGACAATGCACTTTTTGGAATTGAGCTTGAGGCCATGCCTCTGACACCAGGCATCTGTCTCAGTGAGGTCCTTCTGTAGGATGTCCACATCATTTGGGGACTTGACTATGGCTCCTAGTTTGTGGTCATCTGTGAACTTCATTAACCAGAGGCCTTTTGTGTTGGCCTGAACTTCAGAGAAGTAGATACCAAACAGGAGAGGTCCCAGGACTGAACCCTGTGGTACTCCACTTGTCACTGGTTTGAAGTCAGATTTGGAGTCTGCAACTTTTACAGTGTGGGTCCTGTCAGTTAGCCAGTTGGCAACCCATCTTGTGACATAGGGATTTATACCTAGTTTAGTGAGTTTAACTATAATTCCAGAATTGGGGATGGTGTTGAAAGCCTAGGTTGAGGTCAAGATAGGCTGTGTGAACCACCTTACCCTCGTCTACAGCTTTGGTGACTGCCTCAAAGAATTCAATCAGGTTCAGAAGGCATGATCTGCCTTTCACAAACCTGAACTGGGTGAGGTCCAGAGTTTGGAGGTTACCAATGTCTTTATTTATGAGTTCCATGACCAGGCTTGTCAGGTTAATAGGGCGATAGTTCCCAGAATCAGTGGTGGCTCCCCCTTTGTGGAGTGGGATAACTGTTGCTGTGCACCATTCAGTGGGCACAAAGCTTGACGTGAGACTATGATTGAACATGGTGTTTTGGTGGGGAGCCAGTTCGTTCTGAAGTTCGTGTAAAATGCAGCCTGGGATGTTGTCCGGTCCCATGGATGCTGTGTTTTTGGTTTTTAGAGAGTGCAGCTTTTACCTGCATAGATGTGATTACAGGGACTCTGCATTCTTCCTGTATTGATATGGGCCCTTTAGGGGGTGAGGGGGGGGTGAAGTTAGCACTGAACCTGTCTGCCAGGATGTTGGCGATATCAGTTGATTCTGTAATTTTTGTACCATTGTGCTGTAACTCAGAGCAGATCTGGGTGTTGCCATTGAGATTCTTGACATAGCTATAGAATGCTTTGTTGTTGCCCTTAGAATCAGTGGCGATTTTGTTTTCGTAGCTAGCTTTGGAGGACCTTATAAGGGATCTCAGCTTCTTACTGAGGCTGACAAAGGAGCTCCTCCACTCATGGGATGTTACTCTCTTTTGCAACAGTTTCTTCCTTCTGTTGTAGAGTTTGTTTATGGCAGGGGACCACCAGATTGGCTTCCTTTTTTTGGAGGATAGCGTCTTGGTTCTGTTTGGGATAGCACGATCTGTGCACTTGTGTAAGTGCTTACAGAGTGCATTTGTGTAGGATTCAGTAGTCGTAACTGTATTGTCCATCTGCATGGGTGTCATGAAGTTCACCACTTCTGTCTGAAGAAGCATGAAGTTGGCTTTGGAGAAATGTTTTACCATGGTTTCCTTAATGGTGGGTGGGGGCAGGATGCGGATATCTAAGGTGATTAGCTTATGGTCGGATCTGACCAGCAAGGAGCTGACTTCAGGTGTGGAACACCAGTCACTGATGTTGGTAATGACTAGGTCTAAGATATTGTTGTCCCTGGTGGGAGTGTGGATAAGTTGATCCAGGCATTGGAATTTATGAATTCCAGAAAGTGTTGCATGAAGGAGTTGGTACATGAGTAGTTTTCCCAGTTAATGGTGGGGTAGTTGAAATCGCCCATTATTAGGGTGTTTGGTTAAACATTAATATTTTCCAGTATATCAAGAAAAGAGGAGTGGTAATCCTGGGTCATGGTGGAGGATCTGTAGCAAGCTACAATTTGGATTGTAGTTTTGCCCAGAGTTAGTTGCACTTGGATAACCTCGAATGCATTACGCTGCACAAATAGCCTGGAGGTGTGGATATCCTTAATGAATATAGGCACACCTCCGCCTTTGTTGTTCTTGTCCAGATTAGATGGCTGAAAAGTCTGGTATGAGTTATAGCCTGGTAATGTAGGGATGCTCTCTAGAGTCTTGAACCAGGTCTCAGTCACTGCACAGATATCGATGTTCTCTATTTTAAGGAGTGCTTCGAGTGAGTGCATTTTGAGACTTAGACTTCTAGCATTGAGTAGCATTACCCTCAGTTTTTGCTTGCCTATTCCTGTTACGGTGGTGAAGTTGTCATTTGAACCTTGCCTAAAAAGGCACTTTAGGGGCAGCAAGACACTTAGCCCGTATCTGGAATCCCAAGGGTGACAGGTGCAGGCCATCTCTGGCAAAGCATCGTGGTCTGTTGACCATGTTGTCCCAGACAGACAGATACTGGATCCCCTTAGAATGACACCAGAAGCTTAGCCAATTTTGAAGCCAATCATTTGTCCTTGTACTGCAGTATCATTCTGGGCAATGGCAGGATGCTACTCAGGGCTAGGGTCATACCTGCTTGGGCTACAAGATCGGAGAGCTCTTCCATGTCTCTTTTCATGTAGTCCAAGGAGGTATGTCTCAGGTCAATCACTATCTATGCCCCAAGATCAAATAACTCATACCTAGACCTACTAGAGACACTCACTATTGAACCACATACCCTATTCATGGGGGAATTTTAACTACCCCTCTTTAAACTGGGAAACATGCACTGCCTCAAACTCACAGGCACAAAGTTTCCTGGACTTTATTAATGCAAATACCTTAGACTAGATACAGCACACCTCAACCAGAGGTTCAAACATATTGGACTTAGTATTCACCAATGTTAGGAAGTGTGTCACCTTCTCACTGGTGAGGACGGATCACAAAGCTGTCTCCCTCAAAATAAAAAAAATCAGCTTGGAAAACTCAACTAAAACTGTAACAGTTAGGTACTGTAAAACAAGCTATATCTTACTAAGTGACAGTTTGTCCAAACTTAATGCCTCCTGAACCCCAAGATCACAGCAACCTATGCAAACTGTTCACAATAACCCTGAACAAACATGTGAATAGGTGGAAAGGGGCTCCTGTACCTACCAGAAATAAGCCTATAATAAACATCAAAAGTAAACCACACTGATGGAATCCCAACCTTAACAGGGTATATAACAAAAGGAAAAAAGTCATGGCCAAAATCAGAAGGAGCTACTGTCATAAAGACATGAGCTTACTAATTAAACTAAATAAGAAACTGAAAGGATTAAGTCAAGCAAGTCCAACTACAAGGTCAGGATAGCCTCTCAGGCTAAGGGCAACCATAAGGCCTTCTTCAGCTATGTCTGAAACCTTAAATGTAACACACAGCAGTGTGCTGAATTGTTGGTTAATGGCATCACCTTCATTGAGTAGAGAGACATAGCAAATCTGCTGGCTGACAAATTCTACTCAAATTTCACCCGTACTCTCCCCCAGGTAACCCATGTGAAATTCCTTCTAGCATATTCCCTCCCTGCCAACTGTCAGCAGGGAGAAGGTCTTGGTGGAGCTTGCTATGGCCAAAAACACTGCCTCAATGGGCCCTGACAATTTTTTGGGTTGCTTCCTAAATAGCTTAAAACATGACCTTTTGGGACCACTTGAGGCACTTTTCAACTACAAACTCAAAAGAGGTTACATACCATGTGAATGGAGGACTGCAATGGTCATCCCTCTTCACAAGAGTGGTAAGATCCAAAGAAAGTAAATATTGAAAGAGTGGGCATTAATTTACTCCAAGGGGTAAGCTTAAAGGACTATGACATGCAAGAATTACGAGTTAAAGATTTAAGTGTTTTTAAATTAAACAGGTAGAGGGGGAAGGAAGAGACAAATAGTGAAGAAAAACTGGGCACAAGCTTGCCAGTCAAGAACAGCAGGTAAATGCAAATAAAAGGCAATCAGTCAGCCAACACTGGAATGACTGGTTTAATCAGATAAATTACATTACAAATACAACCATTCTGAAATTCAATATCCTTTTTCAAATAAAATTTCAGATAGATTACAGTGCGCTTACAAGTATTCAAAACATGATAAATGCTGATATCATCTGCCTGCATTAAAGTGGCACTGTATTTGAATTATTTTGTATCTTAAAAACCTTTTATGCATCCACTTTCATTTAGACCAAAGCCTAGCTCCATGGCACAGAGGGATGGAGCTCTGACTGTATCCTAGATGACTGGAATTAGATTAGCAGCACTGGCAGTGGAGCAAACAGGCAGAGGAGAGGAGTGAGAGAGCATGGTCTGCTCGCTTCTCTTGGGGAGAGGCAGTGAAATTTACTTCCACTTGAGAAAACAGAGGGTAGATGCAATTTCCCTTATGGTGACCAGGAAACCACCTCCTGGGCTTCAGGTTTGGGGTGGGGCTCCACAGGGAGAGAAAACATCTCTTATGGAAGGAAGGAGAACATTCCTCATGGGCAGCACATTGCACTTTCCCTTCCTTCATACTGAGTCAAGTGCATACAGAGATGCTAGGGCATTAAAAAACATGAACCACTCATGAAAGTTGCCTTAGTGACAGCCCCTCCCAGATTATCCTCACTTTTGTGATGGAGAAGGAACGTGTTTAAAATGTGATGGGTGAGTGAAACTGAGTAATACAAGTTGAAATCAAAGATGGTTAAAAATGAAATTATTTTTAGTGAAAAGCTTGGTACAAATAAAGTTTTAGAATGCCACAAAATGCAAACAGAGAGCTATAAAGATAGATGAAACCACTACCAGTTTAAAAAGTTACTCTAAATACACACATTAATAGCTTAGCGCTTTCATCCCTGAATTATAAGAACCTCCAGATTTATTAACGACATAAAAAAAAAACTATTTATATTCAAATCACTCACACCCCCTCCCATAAAATGGTGAATCAATAAAACACTTAAAGTTTCACAACCTAAAACATATTAAATGATACATAGACATTCAATCCCATATGTAGTGTCTTTAAAAATGCATAATAATATATCAGACATAATTTTCTTTTCACTTTAAATAAACAAACTATATGCGTTTAAATGAAACATAGCACTACCTCCATTGTTGTTACTAGTATTCATATGTCAATCCTCACTCATAGTTGTTTCAAAATGTATACAAGCAAAACCCCACCATTAGTATAGTTTTATTTAACAAAATAAACATTTATTAAATGCTCTAACTGAGAATCGAACAGGACGTGTTACTGTGAGGCGACAACGCTACTGCAGCACCACCACCGCAGTCCATCAACAGAAAAAATAAAGGTATGATATTGTCGCCCAAATTGCTTGGGCTGTTGAAGAATTCTTGATTTGATAGTATCAAGACTGCAGTTTAGTAGAAGCCGTTAAGCAAAAATCCAGTGTCCTGTAGGCTGCCACAGGGCTTTGCACTGTGAATAAAACTGTTCAGTATTTTAAGCTAACCATTGCATGCTGAGGCTAGTGAATGTGTAAGACTTACTTCTGATGAAATGAAGTGGTTAAAGAAAGTAAGCTTGGTCAAGAGTAACATTTAGGGTGAAAGAGTATTGAACATCTTAGGATCATTATAATTGAATGTAACATTATCCTTTTTGGTTGGGGAAACATGAATGACATCTCATTTATATGTCATTCAAGGGTAAACAGACGAAGAATTTATACGTGTGTGTGTCATAATCTTCCCAGGATGACTCCTGTAGTGCAGTGAGATATAGCAGTAACAAATTCCAACAAAAATGTTGAGGTGCCTTTATTTTTATTTTATTTTACATTTGTTGACCGGGTTAGTCTGACTGAGCTAAGTAGCCCTTTTTCAGTGGAGGCCCGGGAAGAAAAGCTCCACAGTTTTACAATTTTAGTGTTAACAGTGTCAGCGGGTTACAATGTATACATACAATGGAATACATTTTATCAGAAAAATAAGGAAAAAAAACATAATAAGCATACATAAGAGAAATTATTCGATACAAACATTTTTAATAAACAGTGGAAAGAGTTTATTTATTTATTTTTTTATTTAACATTTGTTTGCCAGCATAGTCCGACTGGACAACAAGTGTTCATTTTCAGCAGAGTCCTGGGGAAAAAAACTCCGTAAGTGTAAGTAGTTATTTCATGAAATATTTGAAATTAAAATGGAGATAAGAGATGTTGAAGAAGAAAAATACTTTGAAGAGGTTTATGAGCTAAAAAGGTTTGAAGTTTTGGTGATTACATAGGAATTGGAGGATGAGTGCAGAGGCAGGACCAGTGAGTTTGGAGGTGCTCTCTAGTGGAAGTTTTGAATTGATTTGGATGTTTGAGGGACCTGATTTCTAGTGGTAATTTGCTCCATGGTATGGTAGGATTGTAGCTGTAGAGGTTACAGCCGAATTTAGTCTTAGGTTTGTATATTTATATTAGGTTAAGGTCAGAGCTATGTAGGGACCTAGCGGGGGAATATTGAGAGATAGGGCAGAAGGATTTTAGGTATAGTATAGAGTGAATTACCTGTAGTTGAGAGAGCAAAAGCTGATAAGGTAATTTCAGCCAGTTTAGGTATCTTAGTGAAAAACAATGATGTGATTTATAAGTTTGGTGGGCAGCGAATCTGGCAACCTTGTTGTAGATAGACTCTCGTTTAGTTAGTAGAGTATAGTTAAGATTGGTAAAAATTTGGCAGTTATATAGGTAGGAGGTACGCATGAGAGAGGGTTATTTTTGCTTTGTTAGTTAGAAATTTTTTGTTTCGATAAATAAGGCCACATTTTTGGTGTGTCTTTTTGATGCAGTTGCTTACGTGTAGATCAAACCTGAGTTGGCCATCTATCGTTATTCCTAGTAGTTTTGTACTAGGTTCAACATTTATGGGGGTGTCATTGAGGGACAGTACAGAAAATGTAGATTTAAGGTGGGTGAAGTTCTTTGGGATAAATAGTAAGAGTTTTGTCTTTTTAGGGTTAAGAATTAGCTGGTTGTCACAGAGCCAGGATTCAACTGAGTTAAAAGATGCTTGAGTTGCAGAGATAAGGTCAGAGGGAGTATCTGTGATGGTGATGACGGTGGAATCATCTGCGTATTGTAAGGAATGACTGTGGACAGGAGGTGTAGAGTACATTTGTGAATATATTGAATAGTAATGGGCCAAGGATAGATCCTTGGGGGACTCCCATTTTGACAGGAAGAGGAGGGGGGAGAGAGCTGAGAGCCATCTCACTGACTGTAGAAGGTAAGTGAGATAGCTGGAAAACCAGGTAGTGGTAGTAGAGGCAGAAAAGTTTAGGTTAGCCAGTTTGTTCAGCAGAAGAGGTTAAGAGGCCATATCAAAGGCTTTTGAAAGGTCGAGGAATTGGTCCCAACTTATTATTGTCTCTGGCTAGAGAAATAGTATTAATAAAGGATATAAGGGCAGTTGTAGTGCTATGTTTAGGGCGAAAGTCATGCTGTGTAGGAGTAAGCAAATGTTCCTGTTGAAGGTATTTCATGATTTGATTGTGTATACATTCTTCCAAGATTTTTGAGAGTGGTGAGAGGATCGCTATGGGTCTGAAGTTTGTAATGTCAGTGGAGTTACCTCCTTTGTTAATGGGTATGGTGTAACATTCTTTCCAGATAGATGGAACCTTAGATTCTGAGATGGAATGATTTATTAGCATTGATACAAGGAGGGTAAGGGATTCAGCATCAATTTGTAGGAAATAGGGAGGCAGGTTGTCAGCAGAAGGAGAGCAGGGTTTAAGTTTAGAGAGCAAGGATTTTATATAGTTAGTGGGTACAGATGTAAGAGAGAAAGTGGTAGAGGAGGTGAGAGTAGCAAGGATTTGGAAACGTTAGTTGAGTTGGTAGTAGAGAGGAAGGAATTTATCAACTTAGATATGGATTCAATGAAATAGGAATTGAATGAGATAGCTGTTTCTACTGGTGAGTTGTGTGGGCAGGGGTTGGGAGAGGAAGGGTTACCAGTGTGCAGAATTTGGTTTATAGAGTTCTAAAATTTCTTAGGATCTGTTTTTGGGCAGTTGGGGGGTTTAAGTAGAAGTTCTTTTGTCTTTGTGGATGTGTTTTTTGCCCGATTTCTTAGTTCTTTATATTTTTGCAAATGGGAAGGGAGATTAGTTTTTACCCACCTTTTCCATGCCCTGTCTCAAATTAGATTTGATGCGAACAGTGTGGGGTGGAGCAAGAGAGTTAAGAAAAGTAGAGTTGAAAGAGTGGACAGCTTCGTCAAGGGGGAAGATAGGTTAGATGCATCCAGTTTATCCTGGAGAGGAGGGAATTAAAAGTCTCAGGACAGAAGGTGGATAGTTTGCGACATGTTATGTATCTGTGAGGCCTAGTGAAATGAGGAATGTATCCAATAACTTTCACAGGGGAGTGATCACTTAGGGAGTTGGGTAGGGTCTCAGGGTTATGGTATTTGTGGTGATCTGTGACTAAAATCCAATCGATATACAGACTGCTGTGTTATACAAGGTGGTATTAGGGTTTCATATGGATTGTTGTGCTGAATTCTGGAAAGCAATATAGCAAAAGAATGCCAGGAAAGTTATTTATTTTGTTCATTGCACTTGAATTTATTTTGCTATTTCTCCATTCTGAAGCTGTTTTACATTTCTTTTTTCATTTAAATTCACTGGTTAAAACTTGCTTTGTAACAACCTGTTCTGGCCTGATGTCTATATGAGGTGGGGCATCCTGGAGAGAGTAGTGGTTATTCTAGTGAGAGTAGATTAATTGCTGTTGTATCTAGGTAGCTGAGCACTGTTGGCTTGAATGTATAGAAGTTTCTCATTGGTTCTTTTGCTTTTAATGCTTAGTGTGTACTGTGATGGACTGTGTACCCTTGCTGTCTTTCTAATAACACTACAAAGACCTGCAGCTGTGTGCAGTCACTGAGGAACTCACAAAATGGTTTTCTGGACTTATTCTATATCATAAGACTCAGGAAAGATAATATTTGTATTGTATTTATATTTGTTTTGCTGTTTCTGACATTTTCAAGCTATATTTATTTATTTTTTTCACTTAAATTCACTTTTAAAACTTAGTTTGGTAACAGCCTATTCTGGCCTGATCTGGGGGTCATCTTGGAGAGAGTAGTGGTTATTCTAGTGAGAGCAGATTAATTGCTGCTGTTTCTAGTTAGCTGAGTGGTATTGGTTTAAATGTATAGCTGTTTCTTATTGGTTCTCTTGCTTGTATTGCTTGCTGTATACTTTGGATAGTATGCTCAAGTTTATTTTTTTCCTTAATTGGCATTGGACTAACGTCCTTTATCTCTCAGGTGTTAGGCACTATTTTGCTGTGGGCCAAATAAAATTGTGATTATCTGAGCTAACCTACTACCAGTGGTGCTAGTCTGTGCACTTCTGTTCTAACTAACTCAATGATCCCTGAAACCTCCCTCTACTCTCCCTCTATTCCTCCCAACTCCCCTGTGAGGTCCTAACAGAGAAAAGCCCTGGATATCTTGGATAAGCAGCAAACTAGCTCCTCTTCTACAGTCAGCCATCTACCACTTGATAGCCTACATCAGTGTAAAAAGTTCCTCATGCTCACTGAAAATGAACTGCTTAACATAGTAGATTCTGTCTGTAGGAGGGAGACATATTTAGCCAACTTGGAGGCATCTGTCTCCCAGCCTACTGTATGCAATGATCATCTCATTGTCATACTCCCACCCATACAAAGGCAACATCCTTTTACTGTCAACACCAAACATTTGTACACTGATGCCATTAAGAAATATCTACCATCTGCCCCAAGATTCTCACTACAACTTTCTAAACATACTGGAAAATATTAAGATACAACCAAACACCCAAATACCGGGTGATTTCAACTACTCTGCTATTAACTGGGAAAACTACTCGGGTACCAACATCTTTTCCAAACGGTTCTTGGAATTCATAAATTCCAACACCCTGGGTCAACTAATCCATTGTCCCACCACAGCCTCCAATATCCTAGACATGGTCATTACCAACATGGTAGACAGATGCTCCACACCAGTGGTTACCCCCTCATTGGCCAGGTCTGACCATAAGCAAATCACCCTTGACATCCTACCCCCACCCCCCCAGTAAGGAAACCTCCGTAAAAAACTTCTCCAAAGCCAACTTCATGCTACTCAACTCAGAAGTGACAAACTTCATGACACCCATGCAGATAGGATCTGAAAGTTCGACTGCTGAATCCTACACTAAGGCACTGTATGAGCACATCCACTCATGCATGAATCGTGCCATCCCAAATAGAACCAAGATGCTCTCCTCCAAAAAAAGGAAGCCAATCTGGTGGTCCCCTGCCAATAAACAAACTATACAACAGAAGGAAGAAACTGTTGCCGAAAAGAGGAAAATCCCAGGATGCAAAAAAACTCCCTTACCAGCCTCCGTAAGAAGCTGACATCCCTCATAAAATCCTCAAAAGCTAACTACAAAAATAAAATTGTCAAAGATTCCAAAGACAACCACAAGGCATTCTATAGTTATGTCAAGAATATAAATGGCAATGCTCAGATCTGCTCTGAGCTACAACAGAATGGCATTAAATATACTGATCCCAAGGATATTGCCAATATCCTGGCAGGTCAATTTAGTGCTAACTTCACCTCCTAAAGGGTGCAATTCAATACCAAAAGATTGCCAAATTCCGGTAATCACAGCCACACAGGTAGAAACCACACTCTCCAAAGCTAAGAATGCAGCATCCAAGGGACTAGATGATATCCTGGGCAGTGTACTACATGAACTACAAAATGAACTGGCACCTCACCTAAGTGTCATGTTTAATCATACCCTCACCTCAGCTACAGTTATCCCACTCCACAAGGGGGGATCCACCTTGGATCCCGGGAACTACCCTCCCATCAGTCTGATGAGCCTGATCTGCAAGGGCATGGAATGCATTATCATGGAACTTACAAAGACATTGGAAACCTTCAAACACTGGACCCCACCCAGTTTGAGTTCGTGAAGGGTGATCATGTCTTCTGAATCTGATTAACTTCTTTGAATCAGTCTCCAGAGCTGTGGATGAGGGTAAGGCAGTCCACACAGCCTATCTGGACCTCACCAAGTCCTTTGACACCATCCCCCACTCTGGAATCATAGATAAACTTACTAAGCTGGGCATGAATCCCTACGTCACTCAACGGGTTGCCAACTGACTTACTGACAGAACCCAGACTGTAAAAGTAGCCAACTTTAAATCCAGCTCCAGACAAGTGACAAGTGGAGTACCTCAGGGTTCAGTCCTGGGACCACTCTTGTTTGGTATCTACTTCTCTGAAGTACATGCCAACACTAAGGGACTCTGGCTAACAAAGTTTGCAGATGACTGCAAACTGGCAGCCATTATTGAATCCCCAAATGATGTGAATTTTCTGCAAAAGGTCTTTACAAAAACAGATGCTTGGTGCTAGAGCCATGGGCTCAAGCATAATGCCAAGAAATGTATAGTTATCCCCTTTGGGAAAAAACATGTACCTGTGAATTACCACATAGGTGGCAGCACACTAAACAGTGAAAGTGTGATAAGAAACTTAGGGACACAGGTGGACAGTGGTCTCACCTTCGATAACCACATCGCCACAACAGTCAGGAAATCCTTCGTGTGGCACACCTCATCACTAAGAGCTTTTCATCCAGGAAAAAGGAGGTCATTGTCCCACTGTACTCATCCCTCATTATACCCATTATGGAGTATAATGCCCCGTTTGGTATGTACCTCACAAGACATCTGCAACAGCTAGAAAGGCCACAGGAGTACCTCACTAAAAGAATCACAGGCCTAAAGCAGATGCCATATGCTGACTATCTAAAAAAACTCCGGCTATACTCTGTGGCATATCGTCTACTCAGAGGCGATCAAACCCTGAGCTGTTGAACATGCTCCACTTAAAGAAATCCCAATCCCTCAGAGCCACACACTCCAGGGATTTAAACCTTGTCATCACAATGAACAAAACATTCTGGAGGGATAGGTTCCTGACCCAGAGACTCCCCATACTCTGGAATAGGCTGCCCATACATGTCAAGCAGAGCGCCTCTTTGGCCCTCTTCAAAAGGAACCTTGATGATTGGATGGGAGATAAGAAATTCACCCCGGGGATCATGTCAGTTGCCCTGCCAGACAAGGGTCCAGGGAGGTAAATATTGTGGGAAGAAACATCCAGGGAATTGTTAAGGCTAGGCTTGTATAGGCCCTAGGGCCGATAGCCTAGTACCAACCTATGAACCACTGAACTTATGAACAGCCTCCTACTCTTTAGAGTAAGTATCCAACCCATGAACCATTGAACTTATGAACAGCATCCTACTCTTTAGAGTAAGTATATGTGAAAGCCCCCTAAGACACCTACTACACACATACACATAGCATGCATACAACACCTTGTGGAAATGTCTTAATAATTAGATACTATGTAGTCAGACACACTAACTCCACTCTCACTAGATAGGACAAGTATGGGGTCAGAGTTGGTTACCTCTTAGGAGCTAGTATTGCAGACATATCAGGGGCCGTCAAGACCAATCAAGACCGTCCCTCTCCACCAGAAAGTATGAGTGGAACATGGTAGTAATCCAAGTGGGAGTAAATGACCTGGTATGAAAACCCATGAAAGACATGGGGAAGGACATGCTGGAACTTGCCTTTCAAGTTTCATGCAAGAATAGGACCCTGATTCTGAGTGGGAATCCTGCCTTTTACAAAAAATTATGCCTAGGTTCAAAGAAAAGATATAGCAGTTGACTCATAACTGATGTCATTCTAGGAGGATTCAGATTACATCACCCTGGAAAAGATGATCAACAGCCCATCTTTCTATACAAAGGTAGAGCTACACCTCTTATGCAAGGGATTCCGCTTACTGGCTAAAATCTTTGCTGTCCCCACTGTGTTTAAGCAGAGTCCATCTCCTAAACATCCCAGTGTAAGAAATACATCAAATCCCTAATTGAATAACATCAAGGTGGATTTTCCAAGTGCCAGGAGACTTTAACAATAAAATGTCTGATTTAGAAGCTGTTTAGTATCTGAAACATGTCCAGGCATGTGTTTTTACAGAGAATTGATTCAAATCTAAATAAATTGTTCCATCTGTGCCTGTTTTTTGTGTCTGCCACACCTTTAAAATCACTGGAAAGTGAGCTAGAATATTGATATTGTAGTTTTCTGGAAAATCACTGTGGATTTGAAGTTGGTAAATAATGACAGACATTTGAGTTTCAGATGTTATATCTTTCAGAAAATGCATGCTAATACAACATCTATTATGCTAGCAAATTTCTAAAGCAGCATGTCTCACATCATAATGTATTGTTACTATTATGCAAGAAGCCCAGAATTTCTGGACAGAAGATATACAAAAAGATTAAGAGAGAGAGAAATTAGAGGAAAGAAGAATACTTGCAGAAGAAAAACTGTCAAAAGCTTAAAAATGCAAACTTGTGTTCATTAGTGTACCTGATTAATGAAAAAACATAATAAAGACCAAGAAACTTTGGGCTGTTTAGAAAAAGAAGTGATTGAGGAAGTGCGGCAATATAAAGAAAAAATCTAGATGTTTTTGAAAGCTATAATAAAGAAATATGGATATGGGAAAGAAAGAAAGATCTGATATGGTGCAATATTTATGCAAAGGAGAAAACCAAATTAATCAATACAAAAAACAGCTCCAAAGACATTCAAAGAAAAATATAGTTAAAGGCAACCAGATATGGAAATTTTCATAATACCAAGAATAATATCACAAAGTGGGGATGTAGAACAAAAGAGTAGTAGGGTAGAAGTTAAAAAAAAATAGAAGCTGAAGTTATGGAATACCTGCAAAGTGAAAGATTTAATGTAACAAGACTAACATGGGTTATGTCACAGCATGATGGAGCAATGAGTTCCCAAAATAAGGAGAAACAGGAGGAGCAGGAGACATCTGAATCAGAAATATGGGCATAGAAAAGAAAAAGAGATTTATAAACATGGTATAATATTTATGCAAGGGAGAAAGCAAAACTAATCAATACAAAAAAGCAGCCCCAATGATATTTGAAGAGAAATAAAGGCAGAGGCATCCAGATATAGAAAATTTTACAATACAAAAAAATAAAAAAACAAAGAGAGAAAGTAGAAAAGAGAATTAGTAATGGAGAAGTTAAAAAAATAGAAATTGAAGATGTTATGTTGTCCCTATCTCGCCTTCCTTCTTGTTAGTTGGGTTCAGAGCTGATCCTCAGCTCTGACTCAGCCGTATTCTAAAGCTCGAGAGCTTCCAATGGCTCGAGGCTAGACCATATCCCATCATGCCTAGCGCTAGTTACCCAGATCTCATTTGCAGCTTGAAGCTTCGAGATTGCTGGATACTGGCTCAGGCTAAGTTTTTGATTTTTCTTGTTATTTTCTGTACTAAAATCTTAATATTTTTCAGGAAATCTTTCTGTAGATTAGTAGTATTTGTTTAGGATCCCTATTTCCGTTTCTGGTTGTTATTGTTGTTGTTTAGGCCATTGTTTTTCCTTCAGGCCTACCCCCCCCCCTTTCAAATCTGTTTGTTTAGAGGATTCCCCCTTACACTTAGCTCATTTTCACTTAGAGGGCTTCCCCTTATTCCCTTCTTTTCCCTTTCTGCTAAGGAGTTAGCTGTTTAAGTTAGAGGTTCTCCTCAGTTGGGGGAGTTGTCGTTTAACTTAGAGGCTCTCCCCCTTCCATTACCTTCTGTTCTTTGTTGTTAAAAAAAAAAAAAAGTTAGGTATAGTGTTGTTGTGGTTTTTGTAGAGTTGTAGATTTCCTCTTTCTTGATATCTGTAACTTCAGTGTATTGTAATTATATTGTATTGTGCTTATTGCTGTTTGTGCTTTCAATAATGTCTAAAGTAGCACCCAAAGAATCTAAACCTTCTGGATTCAAGGTAGGACTCATGCTCCCAAAAGATGCCCCTGACTGATGGACATATGTGTTGTGTTTATTGCCTGGGAGCCATGCACCTGCAAGACTCGTGTATCATTTGTCATGTTTTCAGCGCCAGAGTCCTGCAGGAGCACAAAAACAAGCTTATTCTGAGAGGCTTACTGAAAGGGCCCTTTGACACTCCAGTGGAAGGGAATCAGGTAAGTAAACCAGGAAAATCCTCCAAACTGACAGCTCTATCAGTTCTGACCTCTGAACCATTGAGACGCAGAGAGAAACCTTCCAGTTCGTCAGATCCGAAACCTCTCGGGTCCGACAAGACCTTACCTCCTGCGGTTCCATCAGTGTCCTTGGAACCATCTAGGAGTCATAAAAGGACTAGATCTCCTTCTTTGGAACTGGTGCAGTCCACTCCACAGTCACTGCTTCTACAGTCTGTGGTGAGTAGTCACTGATCGTCCACCCAATCCTCTCGACTGTTCGGGAACCTTTCAGATGATGATGTGGAGAGGGTGGTGAAGAGGCTTCTCAAAACACCTGCTCTTGCCAAAATCTTATCAAACCCAGCCCGTATGAATGTGGAGCCAACTACTCTACCCCCCCCCCCCAGGATTGTCCATTCCTTCTTCAACTCATTGGGTGAACCCCCCCCCTTTCCAATACCTCCTCAGAGCATCCCCCTGAGGAGGTCCCTCAAAAGACGACATGTAAGAGGAAGGATGTGGACTCCCCAGAGTATCTGATATCAGACATGGACTTGGAGGACTCAGAAGGGTCCTCATGGTCCCCCTCTGATGATGTCTCATTCTCGGACATCCTGGAAATCCTCAAGCAGAGGGGTGGCTGGAAGTCCCATTCCCCTTCTGAGGATGAGTCCGTGTACCTGGATGCATTTGGTTCCCGACCCTCCACCTCTTGGGTGTCTCCGCCCTTCAACCCGCAGTTAGGGGTAGCAAGTAGAAAAGCGTGGAGCTCTTTCGGAATCAATGGAACCAGTTCCGTGGAGGCCCAATAAGTTCATAATGGCACCAGATGACACAACTTTTCTAACCAAGGGTGTCCCAGTTGATGCCATGGTGGTGGCAGTGGCCACTAATAAGGAATTAGCAGGGATATCTACATCTGTCCATTAGCCAAATAAAGAGTCCCATATGAATGACAGATATGAGAAGCATGTCTTTTTTTCAGCGGCCTTTACTCTCAGGTCACTGAATTATCTATCCTACTTCACTAGTCTTCAGAGGGATCTCCTGAAAGACCTAGGAATTACCCTACAAGATCCTACAGCTATGGGAGCTGCAGATAAAACTGATTCTTAGCTTGCGACCTTATCTTCAGTAGTTAACTCTTATCTGCTACACAGCCAATGGCGCGAGCAGTGCTGCAGGCACAGGAGTCACCTTACAGAGACATTCCTGGATGTGCCTCTGTCAATTTGCGGAGCCTTTCAAATCCTCCTTTACCAACACCCCCTTTGATAGCTCGTCATTGTTCGGGCCTAAGGTAAAAGAGACTCTAACTAGGTGCGAGCAGGATGGCAAGACTATCTCTGCCATTGGAGTACATTTTTCCATGCCTTCTAGACCATATCCTAAAGGTCAAAAAGATGGAAAAATGTGGTTCTGAAAATCCCAGGGAGCTTCGCCTGATGCATGTGGTGAATTTTCCTCCAGGGCAGAGGGGGGAATAATAATGGGAGATGCCACCCTTGCTGCAGAGGGGGTCCGCAGAGTCAGGGTGACAGAGATACATTCTCTGGTAGGCCCTTTCCAGTGCTCCTGAAAGAGGGCCAGGCTGTCCACTTCTGGAGGCAGTCGGGGGAAGATTGTCACTGTACCCAGAAGCCTAGCAGAATATCACAGAAGACACATGGGTACAATAAATAATATCCAGGGGATACAGTATTCCTTTCTACATGCCACCTCTTCCCAAGAAACAGAAATCAATCCCAGATGTGCCTCCCAATCTAAGGGAACAAGCAACTCTAGAAGTTCAAAAGTTGCTAAGAAAAAGAGTCATCAAAGAAGTCCCCATGGACCAAATCAGATCCTGAACTTACTCAAGGTTCTTTTTGCTACCAAAGAAAACAGGGGACTGGAGGCCCATTTTGGACCTCAGCAAACTCAGCAAATCTGTCAAAAAGACAAAGTTCTGGATGGTGAGACTACAGTCCATATGTGTATGTATGTGCTGCATTGATCACCAGGATGTGTATTATCATATCAAGATGGACAGGCGATCTAGGAGATTTCTACGCTTCTGGCTGGGAGCCAATCACTATCAGTTTAGGGGTCTGCCCTTTGTCCTCACCACGGCCCCCAGGGTGTTCACCAAATGTATGGTAGCAGTCATGACTCATCTGAGGTGTCTAGGATTTCGGGTATTTCTATATCTGGACGACTGGCTCCTTACCGCCACCACTGAGCATCGACTAACTGAGACAAGGGACACCACAATATGCCTCTGTTCTGAGCTAGGCATCACTATAAACAATGAAAAGTCTGCCTTGTTGCCCTGTCAATATATTACATTTATAGGAGCAGATCTAGACACCAAAGACATGATAGCAAAATTGCCTCAGGAGAAGATGTCAACCATTCGACACCAAGTTGCAACTCTAATCGGGAGGAAAAAGACTCAAGCAGGACTTGTTCTGAAACTCCTGGGCTCAATGGCAGCAGCAATAACACTAGTTCCCTTGGCGCATTTCCACATGAGGTTATTGCAGTGGCTCATGTTTGCTCCATGGTCCATGCAAGATCTACCCATGAAATTCCCACGAAATTCTCATCATGGAGACCTGCAAGAAGGACCTAAAATTGTGTCTGTAGTCCACCCAGCTGACGATAGGCAGACCATTCGTCGTCCCCCAACCAGTGGCCACAGTGACCACGGACACTTCCCAGATAGGGTGGGGAGCATTATCTGGGACAGATTGTTCATGGAACTTGGCAACAACATGAGTACCATTTGCACATAAATGTCCTTGAGATGAGAGCAGTGCTCCTGTTGTTTCAAGCACTTCACAGCTCTCTCCCCATGTGGACGCTTGCAATTCAGACGGACAACATGTCAGTGGTATGGTATGTGAACAAGCAAGGCGGAACCAGATTTTACCCCTTATGTCAAGAGGCCGTAAGAGTATAGCAATGGATGATGTCCTCCCAGTGCTTTCTGATCGCAATGCACATGCTGGGGAAATCCAGTGTGATAGCGGACAAGCTAAGCAGTCTAAACTTATGCCTCATGAGTAGTTCCTAAAACAGGACATTGCGCACCAGATTTTTTGCAAGTGGGGCCAGCCTTGCTACAATCTTTTTGCCAAATCCATCAATGCCAAATGCAGCAGCTATTTCACCCTAGTCCCCCCACTGGGACAATCACCCAGGGATACACTTGTTCACGATTGACCCCAGGGACTTCTGTATGCCTTTCCCCCATTTTTTCTGATTCCCAAGGTTCTTCAGAAAGCAAAATCACTGGGTTGCAAGCTAATCCTCATTGCCCCCTACTGGCCTCATCAAATCTGGTTCCCATTTCTATGGCCCCATCTTCTAGAGGAGCCTTGAATCCTGGACCCAGCTCCGGACCTGCTGATGCATCAGTCAGGCGCACACCATCCCTCCTTACAGACACTCAAGCTGACAGCTTGGTTCCTCCACTTCCCGGCTTAGCCAGGCTTCCTGACATCTCCTCAGCAGTACAGCATATTGTAATTTCCTCTCACAAATTGTCTATGAGGAAACTGTAGCAAATAAAAACTGTTCTCTTGTTGGGCTGTCAAAAATAATATTGATCCTTTTACTGCACCCATTTCAAAGATACTAAAATTCCTGGCTGAAACTTTTAACCAAGGAGCAGCAGCAGCAACTATCCAAGTTCAGTTGGTAGCTATTTCCAACTTTCATGTGGGATAAATGCGTTTCAGTGTTATGTCCCACAGGCTATGCAAAGCTTTTCTGAGGGAGTACTATCCTTTTGAGACCCCCAGTAAGAGAACCACTTCCTCCTTGGGATCTAAATTTAATCCTAGCTGCCTTGATTCTTCTTTCGTTTGAACCAGCCAGTTCTTGTGCTCTAAAATGTTTGACTTGGAAAATGATTTCCTTGATCACCATTACCTCAGCTAGGAGGGTATCAGAATTACAAGCTCTTTCCACTCGTCCCCCTTATTTAATTTTTTACAGCAATAGGGTTCCTCTCAGGACCAACCCCTCCTTTCTACCAAAAGTTTGCTCAGAGTTCAATCTGAATCAATCAATAGAACTACCACTAATCTTTCAGAACCATGGCAACAAGGCAGAGTATAAATTCCACCAAATGGATGTTCATAGACAATTATGCTTCTGCTTGCACAGGACTCAGGAATTCAGACAATCTGAACAATTGTTTGTATCCTTTGCAGAAAACAAAAGGGGAACTTCAGTCTTGAAAGTGACTTTATCAAAATGGATTTCAGATACCATTACTTGCGTCTATAACTCACAGAGCAAACAACTACAAGGAAAAATTGGAGGATACTGAACCAGGGCCTTGTCTACCTCTACTGCCTTTCAGGTTAGACTGCCTTTTGACTCAGTTTGTGCGGCAGCTATGTAGGTTAACCCCTTACCTTCATCACTCATTACAAAGTAGATGTGGCCTCCTGGAACAGGGCATCCTTTGGTTCCACGGTCCTGAAGAGTATATTCCATTGAGCCACCCAAGAAGGTGCTGGGGACATGGTCCCAACCAACAAGAAGTAAGGCAAGATAGGGACAACATAACATAAAGAAGTTATGTACTCACCATAACATTCCATGTTTGTTGTCCTTGATCTCGCCTTCCTTCTTGCATCCCACCCTCTTCCCCCTCCTGAAAATTTTAGAGGAGTTATCCATCTTGGCTATATAGGCCTTGATTCACTTCCTGCCTTATGAGTTGGATAGAATAAGAGTTTCTACTTATGGCTTGATGTTTTTTTTCTTATATATGTATGTATATACACATATATATTTGTTATGTATGCCTATAGTTTATATATCTGCATAGTGTGGTCTAGTGTTATGGGTTATCAAAAACGAGATCTGGGTAACTAGCGCTAGGCATGATGGGATAGGGTCTAGCCTCGAGCCAGTGGAAACTCTCGACCTTTAGAATACGGCTGAGTCGGAGCCAAGGATCAGCTTCAAACCCAGCCAACAAGAAGGAAGGTGAGATCAAGGACAACAAACATGGAACGTTATAGTGAGTACATAACTTCTCTTTATGGATTACCTGCGAAGTGAAGGATTTAGCATAGAAAATTTAACCCTGACAACTTCACAGCATGATAGAAGAATGAATCTTCAAATTAAGGAAGAAGCAGTGGAGCAGGAAACATCTGATTGGTTGCCATATGACGATACTTTGGAGCCTTCAGTAGAAAACCAGTACAAATGTTCAGTTAGAGTTGCACAGCAAGGAAAAGAAGAGGAAAGTATGGCAACTCTGATGTAGTCAGTGTTAGGGAGTGATTGGCCAGTGAGGTATGGAGCAACAAAGAACACAGCATGAAGCCGAAGAGAATATGGTACAGGAAGATGTTCTGGAACTTTCTGTAGAATGCCTGCAGGAAATGGAGAACAAAGAATGTGCCCTTAGTTTAGAATAAAATGATCTAAGGGAAGAGTTTCTAGATTTAATAGAGATAGATAGGCATATTAAGATCAGCCAAAGAAATTGACTACAGAAAGTCAGTAAGACCCCACGTGTTAGAAGTATGATAAAACTGAACACAGTAATCAAGACTGTTTACAGAAATTCATGCAATATAACAGAAGTAAATTGGAAATATGACCATGCAGCTAAATTAATAATGGATGAAGTATTACGACAAAAACACAGGCAGTAAGGGAAAGGAAGGAGAGAAATCAAATGCCATCATGGAACTATCAAAAAGAGAAAACTATAAAGCTATTAAGACAAAAAGTGTTATTGTTAGAAAAACACAGAAGTAGGAACAGATCAACAAAAATGCTCAGAAAGGTAGATGTGATAAAAGCAATGTGCAGTATCAGAACAGACCAGGATCTATCCTACACTACTGCAAATAATAAACTAAAGATATTAGCACAGGCAGAATAACTTTGAAGATATGCAGATACATAGAAAAGTACAAAATAAACAATTTATTGATGACCCAAACATTTTTGTAGAGAACTGGGAAACAAGGCAAAAGGAATAGAAACACCACCAAAAAAAAAAGAAATAGACACATTTTGGAGAAATATCTTTAAAGATCCTGTGGAATATAACAAAGATGCTGAATGGATAAAAGACATAAAAGAAAGTCTAAGAAGTTCAGATGTACAGGATATAAAATGGGATGAAGTAATGACCAGAGAAACTGAAACAAAGTTAAGAAAGCTACTAAATGGAAAACCTCAAGCCCAGATGCAGTACCTAATTTCTGGCTAAAATTATTAACATCTTTACATATAGATTTAGTCCTGAGTAAGACCTATTTATATGCCACCCCAAACAACAGATGCCAGTCTGTTTAACAACAGCAAAACTGATACTCCTGCTTAAGGGTGAACCTGAAAGATATCCTAAAATCTATAGACCAGTAATTTGCCTTCACCGATATGTAAACTATACACTGGAATTCGTGGCGATATAATTTATAGTCATTTAGAAGAAAACTCAATCATGGCAATAGAACAAAAGGGTAACAAAATAAAGTCATATGGAACAAGGGATAATTTGTTAAATAAAATCATAATGGAGAATTGTAAAAAGGGGAAAAACTGTGTATGGCATGGATATACTACAAAAAGCATTTGATAGTATCCCACATACATGGATAAAAGAGTGCTTACAAATGTACAAGATACACCCTACATTTATTGATTACATTAGAGTGACCAAGAAACAGTGGCAAACCACTTTATAGCCAAGCCATGAGAAAGAACAAAATTATTATCTCTGGGACAAAAATTCAAGGGGAGATATTCCAGGGTGGCTCTTTGTCACCGCTGCTCTTTTAGTCTTGCCCTTAATCCATTAAGCTGTCTACTTAACAGTTTAGGTCATGGCTACGATTTGATTCCCAAAAAACAACAAAATGTAAAGACTTCTCATCTTCTTTTTTTGTGGATGATTTAAAACTGTATAGTTTATCAGATGATGAACTGAAAGCCTGACTGCAAGTGGTCAAAACTTTCTCAGGTGATATAGGTATGTCATTTGGTTTTAATACGTTTGCAAAAGCATAACCTTTAAAGCCGGAAAACTGCAAAACCGAGAAAATATCAGCCTGGGTCAGGAATGTGATATAAAGAACTTGAGCAAGAGGGAGTCTATAAATATTTGGGAACTGATTAAGGATCAACAATAAAACATGAACAAATGTAATATAATTTAGTAAGATATATTTTAGAAGACTAAAATTAATAGTGAAAACAGTCTTGACATCTAGGAACAAAGTCCAAGCTATAAATCAGTTTGCTCTTCCTGTTCTATCTTACAGTTTTGGGGTAACTGACTGGCCCCAAAATGTATTGGATCAGTTGGACAGGAAAACAAGAAAAAAATGCTTCATGCTTATCAAATGATTTATAAAAATGTGTGCACCAAGATTATATATTCCCCTTTCTGAGGGAGGTATAGGCCTCCTCAAAATTGATTACATATATAGATCTACAATAGTAGGACTGTATACATATTTGCTGACCTCACAAGACCCATATGTAGTGAAAGTTTTAAAACATGAGGAGAGTAAGTGTAATATGACTTTCCCTGCTTAGTTTAGCAGGGTCAAGCTGCAATGGAAATTAAACTAGAAGTAGCTAAAAATCAGGCAGCAACTGAATTTGCCAATAATAATAATAATAATAATAATAATAATAATAATAAAGAATAGAAGATGAAGGACCAGATGAGGAAGCAATGTGGAAAATAAATATAGTTGCTAGTACACAAAACTCCTGGAACAACCTCATGTTGACTAGGATGTAATGAAAGGATGGTTAAGGAGATGTGAATTTAAGCCAAAAGACAAAAGGTCAGTATTGATAGCCCAGGGCAGTGGACTGCATAACATGTTGGTTTACAAAGTCCATTGAAAATGTTGGAGAAACCAACCAGTGCAGGTTTTGTAAAACATAACTGGAAATAGTTGCACATCTTGTTGCTGGGTGTGTTACAGTAATTACAAAACGCCTGTATACTGAAAGGCATAATAATGTAGCGAGATTGTTGCATTGGGGATTGTGCAAACATTATAATATTGAAGAAGCTGAGAAGTATTGGAAACATGAGCCACAAAGCATTATAGAAAAATGATGGTTTATATCACATGGGATCACCCATTGCCAACAGTTCCAGAAATAGATGCAAGAAAACCAGATGTAGTAGTCCATGAAAAGAAGACAAAACTAGCATTGATCATTGAAATTGCTACACCCAGTGATTACCATGTCTTACATACAGTGAGACACAAAGTCATAAAATACCAGGACTTGCAAGCATAAATAAGGGTAGTGTGGAAGAAGGATACCCTGACATTTCCAGTAGTAGTAGGAACAACAGGTCTCATATAAAAGAATTTACAGTTGTATTGTATGTTTCCGATACATGTAACTCCATATAAATTGCAGGAGGTGTCAGTTCTAGGCACATTTTGGGTGCTGCGAAGAGCATTTTTGGCTAACATCAAAGATTGAAACAATACTAATTTCATGAACTTTAATCATACTTTGACTTAGGAATGGATCCACTCCCATCATGTTATTAGAAACCCAAACGTCTTGGGGAAATTAAAAAAGACAATTTCTGAACAAAATGAAGAATGAAAGTCTAATACCTGGCATTACTGAGTGACTGTAGTTATCTGCAATTTACAAGGGGCAGGGAAAATAATAGGCCACAACAGGGATGTTCTATAATCTTAGGGACATTTAAGAGGTGTGGCTGTGTGTGTGTGTGTGTGTGTGTGTGTGTGTGTGTGTGTGTGTGTGTGTGTGTGTGTGTGTGTGTGTGTGTGTGTGTGTGTGTGTGTGTGTGTGTGTGTGTGTGTGTGTGTGTGTCTGTCTGTATGTGTCTGTGTGTGTGTGTGTGTGTGTGTGTGTGTGTGTGTGTGTGTGTGTGTGTGTGTGTGTGTGTGTGTGTGTGTGTGTCTGTGTGTGTGTGTGTGTGTGTGTGTGTGTCTGTGTGTTTGAATTTGTGCATGCATATGAGTGTGTGTGGGGGTAGGGAGAGAGATTGAATGGGGGGAGGGTGCTTATGCCAAAACAATGCATGGGTTTTCAGAGGTGATTATAGCAGAAAAGTGTTGATTTGCACTAGTTGTAAAACCATACAATTTAGATACATACAAATTAGTTAATCATTAGATATTTCCTCTTTGCAGCTAATGTGTCTCTGAATTGCATTTTCTGTAATTGTGGAAATAGTCACCTTTGGCCAAAGCTTTTAGCACCCATTGTGTGTTTCTTTCTGAATCTCAGTCCACATTCCGTAACAGACATCACTCCACAAAGTATATAATATAACTGTACACTGCTATGTTACTCAGTTTCAAACTGCCAGATGCTGGCAGAAGATAACTACAGCATTATTATGGCCAGATTCATGAACTGTGTGCGTCATACATATTCAATACATAGGAGTCTAGAGTGTGATGTATGAGACGTCTACAGTCTAATACTAGGTAATGAATTTTATGATAAGTGATGTAGCCACAGTTCATGAAATCATGTTCATTAATCTTAGTGTATACAATGTTTTATTTACGATTTGACTTACTGTCTATTTACTATCTACTTACTATTTATCTCTGTACTTTCCCTTATTTATTACATTTAATTATTATTTCCCATTCATTTCAGTGATATTTAGTAGCTGTACATTGTCTCCTAATAGGAATTTTACTCTAGTTATGTAGTTTTTTTTTTACTTACTATGACAGGCTGGTACCTCCAGTCAGGAATCTTTTCTGAACACCACTGAGTGCCAAAGCAGCCTCCAACTCTCCCATGACTGAATTAGATTAAAGATTAAACTGAATTAGAATGAATGATTCAGTGCTTTTATAGATGAAGTTGCCTTCCAGGGGAGTTTCTAAATGTAGTTCTTATGTAACGTTTTTTGAAGTTTATCTACAGTATACTTTAGGTAGTATGTGAACTGGACAGTAGTGTTTTACTTTAGATATCTTAAAGATTTGTTACCAAGTCCATTTTCTGATTTACAGGTGAAGAGTTTTTTTATTTAACTTTTTGGGAAGTTAGCCAATCTTTTCATTAAACTAACACCAAATTTTGTTTTATGGGTTTGTTTTGGGAGGGTAATTTTTGAAGTATTCTGCATTGGCTGCTCTACATGGGGGCTCATGGCCCCTCTAAAACTCTTATGAGTTTCCATAAATGACTCAGTCTCTGGAATGTTAAAAAAATAAAAAATAAATATCTTCTTTTTTTAATTAAAAAAGAAATGTTTTCTTTTTTAAACCGAATTTCCATCTGAATAACTGCTCAAATGAATAACTGCTCAAAGTGCAAGAGCAGTTCCTGTTCATGAAAGTGTGTATTTTTCCATTCAGCTGCCTATCCTCACATTGTCATGTAACTTTCCCGCTCAGCTTTCCTGCTTTGATTAGCAGTGCCCTCACACAGTGAGCATTAGCACATAATTTTCCCCACTTAACTGACAAATATCTGACTGTAGTAATGCTTTAATGGTGTTTCACTGGGTTTTTTACAGAATGAGAACAGGTGTGTGTGTGTGTGTGTGTGTGTGTGTGTGTGTGTGTGTGTGTGTGTGTGTGTGTGTGTGTGTGTGTGTGTGTGTGTGTGTGTGTGTGTGTGTGTGTGTGTGTGTGTGTGTGTGTGTGTGTGTATGCGTGTGTGTGATTGTGTAGATTTAGATGCAAAGACATCCAGTATTTGCCAGAAAACATCCAACATCCAAATCCAGCCAGCCATCCACTGTCTACTGGAAGACAAATCTGGACATCAAAATCCTCCTAGTTACCTTTCATATGGTAGATAAAGAGTTCCCCCGCAGTTGGGTAGCGTTTGAAAGACATGCCTGCGTAAATTTGCGTGCCTTCGTTGAAGGTTGGGCGTCGAGCTGGCACCTCGGCATTTCATAAAAAAATCTACTGCCAATCATTAACGGACCGGAGTTCTGCTGTGGTGACCCCTTACCAGGAAAAAAGCCGAAAGACAAACATAGTGACTGTTTTTGAGGCGCATTGTGAAGATCAAATTTGGACTGTGTGCTCTGAGAAATGAGCCTTTATGGATAATTTGACAGTGCACGAAAAGTCAATAGTAAAAGAACATGTTGCCAGCAAAATATTAGGGTTATGAAACCCAATAAGGGTGGGAGGTTGTTATTATGGATTGTGCAGACTATTCCAGTAAAATGTTTGAAATTTTGAACAATATTGACATTTATGAAAGAGTTTCTATAACTGAAATCAACATCCCATGTGCCACTATAGATTGTCTGCTTGATATGGTAAGTCAAGGTAGCATTAATAACCATGTCTATGATTATGTAAGGGTCGACAACTAGCCTATTATCCCCTCAATATTTGGGATTATTGACGATACACAGGGATGTAAATGACATCTCCACTGAGGCCAATTGTTGCTACAGGTAGGTCAAAAACAGAACCCCTATCAGCATGAATTAATTAGCATTGTAAACACTTGTTCGATGATAAGGTATATATTTTGTATGATTCTTGGCATTTGCTGCAGAATTTTAACACTTTAAAATTCAGTGGGGATATTTTGTTTGTGACTTTTGACATTATAAATCTGTTTTGTTTGCGACCTTTGACACTGTAAATCTGTTTTCCCCATGTGAAACAGGTTTGGGTTATTTTTTGAGTATTTTAAGTGATAAGAATTAATTTGACAAAAATGAGGTTTTGCTTTACATAAGTTGCTAGATATAGTTGTTAGGAAAAATTGGTTATTTAAAGGGGAATACTTTCATCGAATTTTTGGAGTGGATATGGGTTTTCCCTCTCCTACCCTTTTAGCAAATTTGTATTTTGTAGCTTGAGAAAAACAACATGCCTTCACCTCTATATTTTTTTTAATAAGTTTGTGCCTATTTTAGACTTCTGGATGACATACGTATTTTATGGAAGGGAAGCACTGAACAGTTTTTAAAGTTTGTGGAGTTTTAAGAAATACCACTGATTTTCACCTTCTACTATGACCTTAACAAAATTGATTATTTGGATTTTACTATAATTAAGGACCTACTTGAGCAAAGATTTACAGCTACTATTTCTCGCAAAGAAGCTTTCTCCACCGTGTATCTATGCTTTGACAGTTGTCATTCTTCCTTCCAAAAACAAAGTATTGTAAAAAGGGTAACTGATGCTACTGTCAGGGTTGATCAGTATGTTGAGGAATGAGTTGGAAAAGTTGGCAAACATGTTTGTGAATAGAAATGATCCTATTTTGCTATTAAATGAGATTAATGAAGACATTCTCAAGAGAAAAAGTACAACATTCTGTCCAATTTTGGTCCGAGGGGAGATCAAAGATGAACATTTATTGATAGGTTTAATAAAATGGAGCTATGGTTGTGCTGTACATCTGGGATGTACCTGTGATTACAAAAATTCTTAGAAAAATCTGTTATTTCATCTTTACTCAGGAAATAAAGGTTGAGATAGGAAATTTTCCACAGGTCACTTACAGGAGGGGGGAACATATTAAGGATCGTTTAGAAATGGGGCAACAAAGGGGTAAAGTCAAATACAGACAAGCAAAAATGATGAGATGTAACAAATTTAAATATTATAAATTATAAGTGAATGATGGCCCCTGTGAAAGTGTTGATGGATATGATAGAACTATATTATGTCCAGGTTTATGTAATTGTGATACTACTGGCATAGTTTATTTAGCTACCTATATCTCCTGCTAGGCCTTTATGTTGGAAAAACAAACAGGAGACTTAGAGTTAGGATTTAGGAGCACACTTATGATGTAAAAATGGGAACAGCAAATAATGCTTTATGTAGTCATTTTGCAACATGCATGGATTTTAAAAGGTTTAAGATGGCACGACTATAAGAAGTAGGGACGGCGAAAACCTGTTAGAATAGAGGGAATTAGTTTTGTACTTGCGATTCAACATTAGTAAGGAACTGGGTTTAAATGATTATTTCTATCTTGAGTGTGCTAAGAAAAAAAGGCTATAGTGGTATGATTTATCTTTATGGTACTTTATTTTTTTCATTCTTACTCATTATTCGTTGTTTTTAATGTGTTTATGCACATATACATAACATATATATTTTTATTGATTGTTAGGAATGATATTTTTCAATGTCTTTTATAGAATATAAGTTGATTGGTGCTAGCATTTTATTTATTTATTTAAGTTTGATGACCGGGGAAGTCCACTAGGCCATAAAGAGCCCCTTTTCAGTGAAGGCCCGGGGAGAACAGCTCCAAGACATTGCAAGTTAAATGTTACAAAGAAATAACAAAGAGTTCATACAGAACAATTAAACATTACAGAAGAATAATGCATTATGTAATAAGCACTTAAAGAGTTAACATTGAAAACATGAGGATTACTGGACCTTTGCAGGTTAGGTAAACTCAACATTAATAGAAGAACATTATGTGACTTAAGCTCCAAGTGAGTTAACTTTTAAACCATAGCTACAATCCATTTGTGGTTAGATGAACCATTTTTCATGGAAGAAGCACCAAACTATTTGTTATTGAAAGTATAATACATTAGATAACAGAGAAATTCAGTCGCAGGTAGGGGATGAGAATGTTTTAGGATCTCAAGAGGCAATAGTAGTGATAATAGGTGATGTTCATTTTTGTACTAGTTTTATTGTTAAACATAGACAGATTGAATGAAACATAAAAGTTCAAGTGTATTCTTGGATTGGCATTATCTGTGTTTTACCAAGAGTGTGATTTATGTATTTGATGAATCAGTGTTTCTGTGGGATCAGTGAATGAATGCTTTTGGATATGTTTCTGTTTTAATTCTGATGAAGTCCCTGGATTACAGGGGATATTAGCACCAAGTTATTAAAGTTTTTCAAGTCTCTGGGATGTCTAGGCCGCAGTGGTGTAGTGGTTAGCATTGCCACCTCACAGCAAGAGGTTCTCCAGATCGATCCCCGGCTGAGGTGCCTTCTGTGCAGAGTCTGCATGTCCTCCCTGTGGTCGCGTGGGTTTCCTCCAGGTGATCCGGTTTCCTCCCACATCCCAAAGACATGCTGTAGGTGGTTTGGACACTCTAAATTGGCCCTAGGTGTGAGTGTGTGCATGTGTGTGCCTTCTGTGGAAGGTTGGGCACCGGGCTTGCAACTCGACACTGTAAAACTCCACTGCCAATTATGAGCGGACAGGTGATCCGCTGTGGCAACCTCTAACCGGGAAAAGCCGAAAGCAGAAGAAGAAGGATGCCTATTCTTGTATTATAAATACCAGTATTCTATGTGATCTGCATTATAATACCCAATAATGGATCATGTTCCTGTAATAAAAAATTCCTACTTAAACTGGACCTTTGAACAGCAATTTTCATGTACTACTAAATGTGTTGATGAATAACAAGTTATATAAATAGTAAACCATGAAAGGGAAGGTACATGTATCTTGAAGTGCATTAGACAGTCAAGTACACTAACAAAACAAAAAAAAAAAGTTTCTGAACAGTCATTGTTAAAGAGCCAATAACTTCTGAGACTACCTTTTTCTTGCTTCTTCAGTGATGTTGAAAGAAATCCAGTTATCCCACAGTAGAATCTGAAGGATGCCAGTATACCTGATATTGGATCCTATCTGACTGATGGGATTGGAGCTGCTGGCCAGATTCAATCTAGCCGATTGGTAATGCTATCTTACTTGAGCTCCTATTGTTTCCACTCCCATAATTCTCTGCTTGCTACCATGTCTTTAGATTTCATTAACCACCATTGCTAACTGATGATCATCAAGCTGCACAGCTAAATGTTCTCACTTCTTGCTTTATTTTTGATTAATATTCTTTATCTATCAAAGTATTTGTGGTGTGTGTCTGATAAACAGATTAGTAGTCCTTGTTATCTTGTTGAATCTTAAATAGTTTTTTAAAATGTTCATTATTATCACTGCTGCTGTAGCTTATAGTTATTTGGGTTATATGTTGCTCTGGATATAGTGGTTGGGCAATCTTCAAAAGTCTCTGACTCCCCTCAATACATGTACCTAAGCTGCTGTGTTTCAAGATCTGTAGGGAGAAAAACAGCAGCCTGGACACCAATTTCTTCAGTATTTTCTTGACACCCTTGAGAGAACATCTTCCCAGGCTTCTTGGAATCAACAGTCAATTACAGTCTTCCATTTCTGGCAGATAAGTCCCTTTTGGGGAAACCTTCCAAACAGAAATATTTTTTTTTCTGTTTTTTGACAAGTAATTGTGTCTTGTACTCTGTAAGAATACCAGCTATTTTCTGAGTAGACATTTTAGTAGAAATACCTTATCAGACAAGTTATTTGTAGCTGCTGAGAGTAATTAACTATGTGTGGGGCACTTTTTTGTGAGAAAACCTGCTGCTTTTATAGTTTTTATGCATGAATTGAAGGAATTAAATGTTTTAAGGGATTGCAAGTGTGTTTTTGTGCTTGTGAACAGTTTGTAACAAGTACTTGCAGTTTATATATAATTTAGTGACATTTTCTGTTTAAAGGGACTTTTGCATTGTGGGGGATTGAAGTGTACTACCTGTGCATTAGCTTTTGTAATGGGACTGTATAGGGAAGTGTAGGGTTATGTACTACTTGTGAGCACTAGAGTGACAACTGACCTTCCAACTGACTCATTCCTGCATCGCTTACCTCAAACAGTTTTCTCCCTCGACAAGAACATGGATACCCTTATCAGTCTTACAGTTCCTCCTCCTACTATACATAAAAATAAAGAGCCCTTGCCTATACTGGCGGCTCAATCTATGCCTCAACCATTGATGGGTGTCTCCGCTGTGGTCATAGCTTGTTCCTCACACTGGTTTCCTCAGGATCCTCTGGTGTAGTTCTTTCTACCACCAGGGACGAGAGGATGGTCACATCCCCTATGACTATTCCAGTGTCCATACTAGGAATGCAAGGACTATCATCTTTGGGTATGGGATTTTCTCCAGGAGGTTCTTCCCAGGGTGGCCTGCATAAGAGACTTGTTGACCAGTTTGAAGTGTTATCCTTCTGTAGGTCTCCTAGGGATGTCCCTAGAATAAAGAAGCAAAAGGTTAGGTATATTTTATCTAAAGGCAGTGTGTCTTTTAATAAAGATGAATTACTCACCTTTAGCAGAGAGTTTATTTCAGGCTTTGAATCCTGTGAAACAACAGAAAAATTTAAACATTGTTGATCTACTCAGAGAAGAAGGGAGAGTTTGATTCACCCCAGTCTCAAACAACTACAACTGACTGCCTGGATGATTCAGTTTTTATTTTTTCCTTTTATACACTTTGTTTCTGAGGATGTGCAGCATGTACTAAAGGACTCAAGAAATGCTGCTAATATGAAATCTTATGTCAGTAAACAGAAGAGATTCTCTAGATAGTGCCATTCTAATAACCAGGACCCAATCAGGGATTATGTACCACTGGTTCTTCGATATTTGCGTGAGTTACTATCCTTTTATCTGCCCTACTCCTTTAGCAAAGGGCGTCTGTCAGCCATTTCAGCATGACTCCCCATGCATCCTATTTTTTCCTTTTAGAATTTGCTAAAGCTGTTTAAAGAGTTTTTTTTTTGTGTATAAAACTAGCAAGTAAAGAGGTGGCACATTGTTGAGATTTTTACATTGAACTGGAGAAGTTAATTCTGTCTACCTCTGAACCAGTTTTTTAGCTGTCTTTGGTTTATTAAGTAGTAAACTGTTTCACTTATTGCTCTGACATCTGCAAGAGAGTATCCAAGTTGCAGGCTCTCATGACAGGTAAACCATATGTGGTTTCTATAAGTACAGGGTTATTTTATAGCTACCCCCCCATTCATACCATTAGTAGTTTCAGAGTTTGCTTTGAATCTAGTCATCTGTCTCCCTGTATTCTTTCCAGAAATATGTAACCAGGTAGAAAGGATTCTGTATACTTTGGACATGCCTATGCAACTTAGGTATCATCTTGTCAGAACTATGCCCTTTAGGAAAGCTGAGCAGATGTGAACTTTCACGGATGAGACAGAGAAAGGACAAACTGTGTTAATTGAGATATTACCAGAGAATTGTTCCTTGATATTTTTTCTTTTGTTATTGTCACCATGATAACATATATCCAGGCAAGATCAAGCACATTCTACCACAGCTTTATTTTCTGTGATGGCACACTGGAAAGGGATGGACTCTAGAAGCATTCTACACATGCCCTTACAAAGCATTTCATACTGTACTCCTTCTGGGACAGGCTTTGCTAGGACCATACTCCAGGGGCTCCTGGATCCTAATCCTTCCTCCTCCTAGGATGGATCAGCTATGTTAAGCTGTCCAATAGTGTTAGGATACTGCAGCAGTGAAAATGATAAACATGCTATAGTTGTATACGTTGCACTTGCCTTAACAGTAGGTATTTGAATTCCTTAATGCTGCAGTAGCCGAACCCTCCCTCTACCCCCTTTGTCTATATATAGTTACATTTTTGAGATAAAAGTTATATGGTCCTAATTTTTGAGGAATTTCAGGATGATTAAGTTCTTTCCCATTTGGAAAGCAAGAAAGTCCTGAAAAATTGGCTCCCATGCTGCTGTTTTCTCTCAGTTGATCTTGAGACAATGCAGCCTGGAAATGTGTGGAGTGGTGATGCAGACTTTTGAAGACTGGCTGGCCATTACATCTTTGGCAGGATCTAACCCAAATATCTATAAGCTACTGCAGCAACGAGGAATTCAAACAACTGCTGTTATGGTAACTGCAACATACAAAATTGTACTTCTTAGGTTTGACTCTTCTACATGTTTAGGTGGGTGCTTAGTGTTCTCCTATATCAGTGTTAATTAAAAACAAAGTCTAGCTAGTGAGTGATTCCTACCTTTTTACTTCTACATTTAAATTTCAATTTGAAATTGTTGTGTGCATATGTGACTTGTGCTGTTATGGAGAAAAGTATGGACAAAAGTTTTAAGAAGTGTGTCAAGTGAACTCACATCTTCCCCCCACTCTGACAGAATCCACATGATTCATGATTAGTTTGGTTGAGTCCTGGACATTTTGAGGTAGATTTTGGCAAGATAAGAAACATTCCTTGGTTTCAACTTTGACAGCAGCAGCAATATCTCCCATCCACCAGCACAGAACAGACACTCGTCAGAGAGGGAACTGTCTAAGCTGCTCCTTTTTAGTCCTCCTTCAGCTGCTTCCATAAGGTCATTCAGATCAGTCAGAACTACCACAAATGTGGTTTGGGAACATGTGATGAGGGCCTTTCTCAAGACTAAAATGGAGGCAGTCAGAACTACCACAAATGTGGATTGGGAACATGTGATGAGGGCCTTTCTCAAGACTCAAATGGAGGCAGTCAGAACTACCACAAATGTGGATTGGGAACATGTGATGAGGGCCTTTCTCAAGACTCAAATGGAGGCAGTCAGAACTACCACAAATATGGATTGGGAACATCTGATGAGGGCCTTTCTCAAGACTCAAATGGAGACAGTCAGAACTACCACAAATGTGGATTGGGAACATGTGATGAGGACCTTTCTTAAGACTCAAATGGAGGGGAGCATCATTCCATCCTACTCTGCAGGAAGCATGGATTGGATTGGTGTCCCTCACTGCTTTTAGTTCCTTCCCCAGTGCCTGTCTTTGCAGTGATGGCTTTGAAGCTATCTTGCCTCCTGGACCCCTTGATGCCAGCCCTGATGACAGTGCATTCAATGCTGATGACTATAGTCCAAGACAGTTGAGGTCAGATGAGTCACAACTCTGACAGTACAATGTTGGGTCTTTGACTCTGTTCTTGGCACCAACACATATGAGACCATTTTCAGTGTTAGACTCCTTAGCTTTCGAGCAGTTGACTATGGTCTCTGGGTCAGACCCATCTGGCACCTCATTTCTGGGGAATCAACTTTCAGTTCTGGCAATTCCTGCTTCTGCAGTGGTCTGTTCAGCTCTGGAGTAGGATTCCCAGGGTCTGGTGGGTTCTCGGTCACCATTCAAAGTCATGGAGGGGAGAATAGATTCTTCCCCAAGATGTTCCTTGAAGATTCCCATGGCACTGGCTCCTCCCTTAGGTACCCTCTCACTTGTTTCATCGCTACCAGGAACAAGGCCACAATGCTGGCAGACTCTTCCAGGAACTCCGATCATTCATAGTTGGACATCCCCAGTAAGAGGACATGCACACATTGCCTTCACTGTGAAGTCCCCCACCTCAGACACAGATTTAGATGATCATGAGGACTCTTCAGAATCTCCTCACAAAGACAGACAACATCTTTGGTGAAGTCCTTGAGCTAAAAGAGAGGACCTTGCCACCATCTCAGGATGAGAAAGTGATCCTTGAGCCATATGGGACTGGTCCATCTACCTTTTGGATGGTCCCCTCCAGTGGACCGTCTTATGGACCTGTTCACTAGGAGACTATGGCAGTTGCCTGACACAGCAGAAGGTATACCACATAAATCAGACAAATTTTTATGTCCACATGAAGATAAGTACTTCTGTGCAAAGGGGCCTTTGGTTGACTCCGTTATCACTGATGCTGCCAAAAAAAGAGGAGCTTTCTGAAGAATCCTCTAATATCCATTCTACTAATAGAGAATTTAGGATGGTATATAGAATGGGGAAGTGAGCCTACAGCTTAGGCACATTGTCTTGAAGGCAATAAATTATGTAATGCACTTGAATTGATTTCAAAGGGACTCTGCAAACTAGGGTATGGATATATGAAGAAGCTTCCACAACAGAATTCTCAGAAGCAGTTGCAGGATAATATGGTGGTGTTGACTATCACCAATCTCCCCATGTGACTATTCCATAACACAGCTGATAGAGTGGTAAGAGTGGCCAGCACCAGCATTAATACATGCTGTCATGCTTGGCTATGAGTACGTAATTTCGAGGGTAAATTTAAAGCATCATTCACCAATGATCCCTACGATGGCCCCACCGTGTTTGGTCCAGTGGTGAAAAAAAAGATTGCCAGAGTGTGAAGAAGAAGAAAAGACCTTGTCTGTTGTGGGTGCTAGATAAGAAACATCAATAACCCTTTAATAGGATCAGAAGGGCTCCAAGTCTCTGTAGTTCAGAAAACCCAAACACAGGCCTTCATCTCTACTTTGGACAGGAACAGAAGTGGCAGAAATGGTTCCCTTAATGGAAGCAGACCTAAAGATATTAGAGGCCTGCAGAATCAGGGTGTTCACAAACCCTCCCCGAGAAAGCGGTATCAGTGGTCATGAATGCTTGTCCAGCTGTCAATCCCAGGTGGCAGTTGTAGGCATCTACCCCTTCACTCAAATGCATGGTTGGCCATCATGAAAGATAAATGCAACAGAGGACATAATATCCATTAGCTATTTCTGTCTTTCCATTTTCCCTTCAATCTCCCCCTCAAAAAGTGCAACATCCAGATGTTCCACCCCACCAATATGTAGTGCCAAGGGGAAAACATAACTGTTGTTCTTCAAAAAAGAGCCATGCTGTAGGTTCCAAAAGACCAGCGAGATCAGGACTCTATTCCATATTATTTAGTTCCCAAAAAGAACAAGGATCTAAAGGCCAATTCTAGACCTCAGCAGCTTAAAGCAATTAGAATAAAAGCTCCATTCAGTATGTTCACAGTGTAAGCAATCCTCCCTTGTTTAAAAGATGGCAATTGGATGTGTTACAGAGACCTCCAGGATGCTTATATTTACATAACAATTACAAAGCACTCCAGGAAGTATCTTCATTTCTGGCTGGGAGCCAGTCACTAACAACTCAGTGCTCTGGCCATCGGTCTCATCACACCTCCGGGTGTTTATCAAGTGCATGGCCATAGTCATAGCCTACATGCATCTCAGAGGGATTCCTGTGTTTCTGTATTTAGAGAACTGGCTCATCATTGCAATGATCTTGGAGTCCTTACTAAAAGTCAGACATTACTTTTTAATAGCCCTGCCTATCTTTAAGTTTGTCAGTCACGAAAAGTCATATCTCCACCCTACACAGACAATACAGTCATTTGTTACTGCTTAAATACAAGAGCTTATGTCATTAGTCTTCCTCTAGTGAAAGTCTTAAATTCATTAGTACTTTGGCTGTTACAGCAAAGTTCTCCTCCAAGTGTATTATTGCTGAAAGTGCTGGGTGTTATGGTGGCTTCTCTGACAATATTTTTTCATGCCCACCTACATATCCAAATCCTTCAGTGGTTGCTTTTTGCCCACTGGATGCAACTTTCAGAACCCATGTCCTTCCTAATACATATGGCCCTGGCATGCAAAAGGCATCTTGTCCTTCCTAATACATATGACCCTAGCATGCAAAAGGCATATATTCTCATGGCTGACCTCCTCAAATTTTTTCTTAGGTAGTCACTTTCTCTTCCCTTCCCCTACAACAGTAGTCACCATGGAAGCGTCCTGTGATGGACTCAGGAAGAGGCCAATTTTCACATCAGTGACCTGGAATTGAGAGTAATTCTTCTAGTATTGCAGGACTTTCAGGATCTCCTTCCCCATGGGCATGACATCAGTTCAAATAGACAATATGTCAGTTGTCTGGTATATCAACAAGCAGGGAGGAACCACATTGTATCCACTTTGCAGAGAGGCAATGAGGGTTTGACAATGAGTGTTAGTCTCATTCCTTTCTGATAGCTGTGCACATTCCAGTGAAAGCCATCTGTTTAGTGGACATGCTCACCAGCTGTGGTTTGATGCCTTACAAGTTGTCTCTCAATCCAATGATGATTCAACAGATATTAAGCCACTGGGACACCCCTGCTGTGCTCTCTTTGCTGCTCTAGCCAACACAAAATGGAACAGCTACTTTGCACTATTACCCCCAAAGGGGATGCATCTCACAAGGTGTTGTAGTCTGTCTTTGGCACACCAACTTACTATATGCCTTCCCACTGATAGCTCTTATTCCCTGGTTCCTTCAGAAATCAGCACAATGTAGAGCCACCATAATTCTCATTTCTCTCCTGTGATCCAATCAGTTATGGTTTCCTGTGCTGAAGCCTCTACTAAAGGAGTTTGCATGATTCCTGAAGCTGAAACCTAACCTTCTTTCTCACCCATCTTGCCAGACTCATCTGGATTTCCTCAGTATCAGACTTAATGCATGGTATCGTCAATGTCCATGATATTCAAAGACCCTTCTGCTGTCTCAAAAGGGTGGTACACATTTTGTCAGCATCCCAAAACCAGTCTACTTAGAAAGTTTACATGTAAAAGCAAATAGTTCAAAAGATTTTCCATTTGGACCTCTTCACATAACCTAGGCCCCTTTTCTGCCCCAGTGTCATAGGTTTTACACTTTGTAGCTACCCTAGATGATCTCTGCTATCAAAGCCCAGCTAGCTTCCATTTCTAACCTTCATCTAGGATTTTAAAATCAGTCACTGGCCTCGCATAAGCTCTGTTAAGTTTTCCTCAAAGAACTTTTTATGTTATGCCCTCACAAGGACCCTACCTTTCCATGGGATATGAACCTGGTTTTAGAAACTGTAATGAAGCCTCCCTTCAAGATGGCTTCTTACTCTTAGCTAAAGTTTTTGTCTTAGAAAACTCTTCTCTTGGTAGCTGTTACATCCTCCAGAAGAATGTCAGAGATACCTGCCCTATCTTTACTGGTTCCATACTTGATATTTCATAAGGATATTGAGTTCTTAAGAATTAACCATTTTGTTGTAGACAAAGTGGCCTCAGAGACTTAGCTGAATCAAACTCTTCACCTACCAGTATTCTCTTCAATCACACCAATCATGGAGAGTATTTGCTTCATACTCTGGATGTCCACTGTCTTCTTAGATTCTGCTTGCACAGAACTTAAGCTATCCAAAAGGATTCACTACTCTTCATTGCCTTTGCTCTCAACAACTTGGGGCAAAATGGTTCCAAAACAAACCTTTTCCAATTGGTTGTCAAATGTTTGTGTATGTAACCAAAGTGCTTCCAGCTCAACCAAATCCCATTGTACTAATTAAATGTCTACATCTGCTGCCTTTTTCAAAATTCTATAGTAGAGATTTGTGCAGCAGCTACATGGTCTACTTGAACACCTTCACCAAACATTACAAGTTTGATATAATTTCTAGATCTAGAGCATCCTTTGGAGCTGCTGTTCTGAAGGGTATCCTGTCACAATGCCACCCAAGAAAGAAGGTAGCTTGAGAATCTGTATCATCACTCAGATCAAATGGACAGATGAAATATGATATGAAAGTTATGAACTTACCATAACAAGGAATATTTTTCATCCTCATCCAACTGATACCATATCCCTTCCTCCATCCCCATCCAGATCCTGCAGGTGGGTTTCAAATGGTTTGTATAAGAAAACTTGATCTGAAATAAGGGTATCATGCACAGAATAATATGAGGGTAAAAGTTAAGAGCTTGAGGCAGAGAGTACTAGCAAACAGCCAAATCTGATCAGACAAGTGACTCCGGGTCATATTAGACAGATGATGAAAATGATTCCTCATTATGCTAGGTACATAATTTCATTTTTAAGTGAAGTAGTTATCAATGTATGCAACTAGATTGTTATTCTGTTCTCTTAATACATACTGTAGGCTGTAAATCAACAGCAGTGCAAAGGCACACATCTCCACTAAAAATATTTTTCAGCTGATAGGCATTTAACAGAATATTTTGTTGAATTAATTCATTTAGAAGGAGCACAATCAAAGGGTACAGATGTGCATAGTTGGCTGACTTTGGCTGTACAGATCTGTGGATGTCCTCTGTTTGATAACATAGGACATCTGTTTAGAGATATCCCTAATCTTCAGAAAAGCCAAACATTATGCCCCCAAATCTTCCATCTTTCCTTCCAGCTCTTTACCAGTTATATTCAGTTTATCAGTCATTTTTCCAGGTGTACAACATTTAAGACCATATCACATAACCTCCATGAGCTCAATTTTTACATGAAGATTTAGGGGCAAAGTAAAACATAATTAGGGAAAATCCCCCAAATGAACAATGTTTTAAGTGTTAGTAATATTAGTTTAGAAGTTCTCAAAATATGTTTGCATTTTAGAAAGAATAAAGAAACAGGCTGAGAAAAAATAAGGAGATCCCTCATATTTTGGCTAAATTGTAGGCTCATAGGTTCACAGGAGGTTACTAAGCTAGCATCCCTAGAGCTTTTACAAGGATAATGATGTTAATCCCAAGTTGCCCCATCTGTCCTTATTAAGTGGATGTATTTTGCAGAGCTAGTCTATGGTCAACACCAGCTCCCCCATCCATAAGAGACATGGGTGCCACCCTGGGGTGGATTTGTGGTCTCCCATCCATTTTTCCAGGTTGCACTTGAATGGGGTCAGTGAGGAGCTGTGCTTCAAGTAAACTGGAAGTTTGTTCCAGAGGATTGGCAGTCTCTGGAAGAAATATTTGTCTCTCCAGCATGTTCTGCTAATGTCACAAGCTAGGTTTCAATCCCTAGAGCAAGTGACTCTTGTGCCATTAGATTTCTGTATGTGAAGCATATCCATCAGGGCAGGGTTGGAGACTGCCATGTAGGCTAGGCACACGTCTCCACTCAGCAGCCTATACGATACAGAGTACAGTGACAGGGCTTTTAGTCTATCCACGTCCGTCATTATTTTCTTGGTGAGGAACCTCAGTGCTCTCTCCAACTGCTGTAGGTGTCTGTTAAGGTACATGCAAAAGGGAGCATTGTACTCCATTAATGGTGTGATGAGGGTCGTGTACAGTGGAGCTATAACATCCTTAGACCTGGATGTCTGCAGCTTAGAATGCTTTCCTTACCACAGAGGAAACCTGGTGGTTGAAGTTCAGATTGTTATCTACCTGTCTTCCTAGGTCTCACACCAATGGGTTTGAGCTTAGGGAGTTGTTGTCAATACTGTACTTAGCACAGAATTCTACTTTATCAAAGGGATTAATAATGCACTTTTTTGCATTTACTTTTAGACCATGTCTTTGGCACCAGTCATTTGTCTATGTTAGCCCTTCTTGTAGTTTGTTAACATTATTGGGGGACTGAATGATTGCACCCGACTTGCAATCATCAGAGAACTTCATGAGCCAAAGCTGTCTGATTTAGCCTGGACTTCCATGAAGTAGATTCCAAACAGTAAAGGACCCAGCACAGTACCTTGTAGTACTCCACTGGTGACACGTCTACTGGTAGAGGTGCAGTCATCAACTTTGACAGTATGTTCTCTGTTGGTGAGTCAACTAGCTACCCATCTATTGACATATGGGTTAATCCCTAAATGAGACATTTTTTCAATGATACCTTAGTGGGGGGTTGTGTCAAAAGCCTTGGCCAGGTCAAGATGGGCGGTATGCGCTATCTTACCTTCATCCAGGGCTTTGGTGACTTTCTCAAAAATTTCTTCAAGTTTAATAAGCATGATATACCCTTAAAGAAGCCAAATTGGGTTGAGTCAATAGTTTGAAGATCATCTATGTCCTTGTTGATAAGGTCTATGTTGATTCTTTCCATGGTCTTGCAAATGAGACTGGTTAGACATATGGGTCTATAGTTCCCAGGGTCTTTTGATGGACCCCCTTTGTGCAAGGAAATTACTGTTGCTGTTTTCCACCTCGTTGGAACAAAGCCAATTCTCAGGCTATGGTTAAAGAGTGTGTTAAGTGGGTCTGCCAGGTCCTGTTTTAAATTGCTTAATACGCATCCTGGGATGTTATCTGGTCCCACTGAGGCCATATTTTTGGCCTTAGAGAGCATAGATAAGACATGATCTCTAGAGATACTAGGCAGAGGACTAGTGTCCATTATGCTTTGGGGTATGGCTGGTAGGGCCAGGGTGGTGATGTTTCCACCAGATGTGTCTGCTAGCAGGTTGGCAATTTCCTCCGGTGCAGTATGAGTGATACCATCTATTACCAGTTCTGCACAAAGTTGAGCATTCCCTTTTATGTTTCAGAAGTAATTAAGGAATAACATATGATTAGGCTTAGCTAGGGATGCCGTTTAACGTCATACTTAGCTTTAGAGGATTTCATGAGATTTCTGATTTGTTCAAGCAGAGGAGGGAATCAGTTCACTCTTATTCTTAGGCATCAGTTTCTTCCTCTTGTTATATAACCAGTTTGTACTTGAGGTTCAACAAAGTGGCATGTTTTTTTTCAGGAGGACCTGATTTTGATGCCTTCAGGTGCAACTGAGTCTATACAGCTGCTTAAGTGTTTGTACATGGCATCTGAGTGCACCTCTGCATACAAGTCATTGTTGTCTGTGAGTGCAGGGTTATAAAACTTTTTATACCATTGCTTAGTAGTCTGAAGTTAGCTTTGGAAAAATTCTTCAGTTTTTTTGCTCCTGTGGGGGTGTCAGGTCCAATAGCTACTTCGAACAAAACAGTTTTATGGTCTGACTTTACCAGGGAAGGTATCATACAGGGGGAGTGCAGTGACGCAGCATGTTGGCGAGTACTGTGTCTAGGACATCTGAGCACCTTGTGGGGGTATAGACAATCTGTTCCAGAGCATTTGAATTAACAAAACCCAGGAACCTCTGGGCAAGAATGTTTACACTCGTACATGTCACCCAGTTGATGGGAGGATAGTTGAAATCTCCCATAACTAAGGTGTTGGGGTGTATGTAGAGTGATTCCAATAAGTCCAGGTAGGTGGTGATCTTTTCTTGGTTCATGGCAGTGGACCTATAGCTAGCAATGATGTGGTAAAGTATTTTGTGTAGAGTTAATTGGAAAGGGAATAGTTTGAAAGAGTCATACTGTTTGACCAGTCTCGGGGTGTACTTGGCGTAACACATTCACTCCAATGGAGCTCAGGAAGTTTGCACTGTAACTTCAAATGGGCGGAGCCTAAGCCTTTTGACAGAATCAAACTGTCGTCACATTTTAAACAAATGTTCATATCTCTGGAACCATAGGGGTTATGAAAAACGTATAAACGACAAACTGTTCAGCACAAACTATATTTATAGTGGTGGTATTATGTAGGTTCTAAGTCATAAACAGAATTTTATAAGTCACAGTAACAGTTACATTTGTAGTATTTTGTAAACAACTAACAGTATCTCAGAAAGCACTCGAGTTACACACTTACCATCATCAGCATTTTATTCAACTAGCTGAGAGCTTTCTTTTGAGACTAAGGAGTTTTGTCTGTGTTACTTGGCTGCTGAGATATTTAGAAAAATGTGAAAATTATATCTATATAAATTAATATTATAAAAACAACAGTTAATATTTATTTACCTGCACTAGACAGTCTAATATTAATGCAGGTGAGTTTGTCATTGTGTAACCTTTAAGATGAAATCTTTTAAAACCTTGTACATAGCATGGTTTTGAAATGATTGATGCAAATATGAAAAAGCAAGATTTGACGCCTAGAGGCATCAGCGGGAGTTAACTGCAGATGCACCTGGAGGCGTCACTCGAATGTAAGATGGATACTCTTCCACCTTTGTTTTTTCACGCTTTTTTTGAGGTCTGAACATGTGGAAGACATTGTAGCCTTGCATGGCTGTGGTGCTCTCCACAGCCTTGAACCATGTCTCAGTGACTGCAAATATGCCAGCATCTTCCAAGGTGAGGGGTGCTTCTAGGGTGTGCAGCTTCATGTTTAGACTTCTAGCATTAATTCAGTACAGCTGATTGACGTCTCCAGGTGTTTCTGCAGGTACCTCCTACTGCTCCACTAGGCGTCAAATATTGCCTGTTCAAATTTGCATTAATAATTCCAAAACCATGCTACATACAAGGTATCAGAATATTTTATCTTGAAGTATACATGTTGGCAAAAACAATTGCATTGATATATGACCTCTGTCAGTGACTATTTGTTAGTACTGTAAGTTGATAACTTATTTTTTTAAAGGCTGAAGCCACACCCACTGGGAGTTAAAGGTACACACTCAAAACAGCTCTCCTGGAGGCAGCATAATCTTGAGTTTGCCTCAGGCGGATTTTGTTACATCAGAAATTTTGTTGTTTTGACATTGCCTAAAAAAGGCACTATAGGGAGGCAAGCACCTTTGCCAGTATCCGAAAGCCTAGAGGAGACAGGTGCAGACCATCTCTGCCAAAGCAGCATAGCCTGTCAAACATGTCATCCCACACTGACAGATATTGGATCCCCCTGGACTGACAACAGAAGTTAAACCAGTTGTTGAAGTCGATCATTTTTTATTCTGGCATCATCCTGGGGAAGGTAGAATGCTGCTTAGGGCTAAGGTCCTACCTGCCTGGAACACATAGTCTGAGAATTTAGTCATGTTTCTTCATATAGTCCAGATAGGTATGTCTCAGTTCATTCACCCTGGCATGAACTATGGTGGAGTCATAACTGTACTTGTTGTTGAGTGACTTGAGTGCATGCATGATCAGATGGATCCTGGCACCTGACAGGCAGCTGACCGTGACCTTCTCCTTGTCTGTCCTAGTGAGGGGGACATCTGTGTGTCTCACCATGGAGTCGCCTATGACCAGAACATTTGGTTTAGAGATGTTTGCCTTGGGTGCTTATTTGTTGAGACACATTTGTATTTGTTATTATGTGTAGTGGTTTGTATTTGCTTAACAGTAAGTGCACTTTGTTTATGTTTGGGAAGTTTCTGAACTTTTGTTAGACTTCTAGTGAGTACCTCCACTTATTGGAGTCTATGTGTCATGTCCTTAGTTTGTGTGAGAGGTAAAGAGTGTGTGTACTGACAACCTGTTTGGTATCTAGTTTGTTGTTACATGAGAGAAGTGATTCCAGTTTCATATTGTACTTGTATCTCTCACGTAGGGTATTTGTTTGCTATAGGAGTAAATAGTTATCAGTACTGATGAGGGAATTATTGCATTGCAGCACTATTCCCATGTCAATCAGCCTGGCTGGAGAAATGATGAAAAACTGTCCATTATAGCAGATTTTTACAATATGAGCTATTAGCGAAAGGAGTGGGCTAGATTGACTAGTTTTTTGGGCAAGGACTATCAAGCTATTAGAGAAAGGAGTGGGCTAATCAGATTGACCAGTTTTTGCACTAGGACTGTCAAGGGCTGTTAAACTGAGGGTTGTGGATATGTGTGGCAACACTGCTCAGTGCACATCTAAGTTGCCTTTAGTGCATCAGAGAAACTTGTGAGGGGGTCCACTGACAGTTGTCTAGGAAAATAGTGTGTTTTGATGCATTTGCATTTATACAGGGCACCACTAACCTCTATTGTGTGATGCACAATGACGAACAAACATGAGGCTTAAATGCAGATTAAATTAAACACTTTTAAGCTGATCTACTTTCAGGAAAGTATGCAATGAACAGTCCTACAGCAGTCACCACCTTAGACAAGGCTGGATCTACAGTGTTTTGCCACAGGGGTGAAGGGGAGCTTTTCTTAATGTAAGATAGCTGGTTTAGTGCTCTGGTGTAATAAAAACAGGCTAGATTCAGGAGATCTGAATCTAGACTGTGCCTTCCAGAGTGAAAATACAATTGAAAATAGCGCAGAAAATCCACAATTACAGCTGTAAAAAAAGAAAGGAAAAATGCAGTGATCAGATACAAGGCAATTTAAAAAGTGCAATAGAGAAATGAAATATACTTATTTTCTTGATGAGGAAATCTGAAGTATTTTCCCAACCTAAACAGACCAGGCTACCTCCCTGTGCACTGGATAGAAAATCCACTGATTACTTGATGTAAAAATGAGTGCTTGCTAGAGTGTAAGAATATACTACTTTATCCAACAGCTAGCTGGAATATGAATTCAGATCAAGTTAGTCAGTAGAACAGCCAATGAGAGGGAAAATGCACTTTTCAATACAAACACAAAGGAAGGCAAATAATTCAATAGTACCAATAGCAGTGTAGAAAGGGAGGGACTTATTAAGCTTAATTTACAGTAGGGGTAGGCAGCTTAAAATTACCAGGTTTAAAAATCACATCAACAAATGGGAGGGTGAGTGGCAAACACTAGCAGGGACTCACCAGCAGTGCCTTAGTTTATGCAAGCTTGGAATCTTTTCAGCAAAAGACAAAGGGCCAGAAATTCACTGTGTATTTAATTATCACTCAAGAGACAATTAACCAATGTAAAAACGTGAAATGTGCAGCTTAGATAATATAAGTGACTACATCTCACATAGAACCAAAACACCAGGCCAAGCAGATTTCTTAAAACAGAAAACATAACAGAGCAGGTAAAACAGAAAGCAGCTCAATCAGTCACAGACAAAAAATATAGGATCTGATGTTGTCCTTTTCATTCTTTCTCACAAATGGGTTAAGATCAGTCCTTGGATCTGACTTGGATGCATTTCCAAGACTTTGGATCCAACTCTTCATCTCCTCCCTCTACCCATAATGCTCTAGTCCAGCTCCACTGCCTCAGATTTTGTTTGTCGCCATTGTAGTTAGATGTAGGTTCCAAGCTGTTGAGTTTAGTAAGTAGTTTTCTTTCAATAGTTACTAGTTAAATTGATATTATTCTTCTTAAAACTCATTAGTCTTTTTTCTGTTCTATATCCTCTCTCTTAGTGTTAGCTGGCATTAGGATTTCCTTGTTTTTGTACTTTCTTGTTTCTCTCTTCACCTTTGAGTAGTCTTCATGTCATTGTTGGCACTACTTTCCTTACCTTTAGAATACCATAGGTGGTATCGTTTCTTTCCTTTTTTCTACCATATAACTACTATTTAAGGGAAAAAAAGTAGTTGTTTTTTTCCTGGCTTTTTCCCTTCAACCATTTTAGAGAAACTCACTGGTTTTAAAAAGTGCACTTCAAGTGGGCATAAGATCCCAAATCTTATGCCCACAAGACGTGCATGTGTTGTCTAGGACCGGAGCATCTTAACATGGTCTGTTCCATTTGCACTACTTTTAATCCTAGAGTGTTATTTTACATGCGCAACAAACTAATTCTTAGGGGAATACTTCCTGCTTCTACACCCCAACCATTTCTAAGGATACCAGAAAGAGGTCTCCTATTCAGACCTAAGGGCTTTATTGGAGCCATTAGAAAAAATTAGAAAAATTTTGGATCCGACCTCATCAGACCCGAAACCTCCTGGGCCTTCTTTGGATACAAAACCTTCCTTGGATCCAAAAGTATCGACTCTTATTACCATATCTCCCTTACCATCTGCTTTTTCCATGGATTCTAAGTCCTTAGATCTAAGAACCAGTTCAGCTTGAAGAAGCTGTACACCAGAGTACGCAGTGAAGCATTTCCCCTTCTCTGCCCACTCAGCTTTTCAATACTTCAAAGAAACACTTTCAACCCCCTTCCACATTGTCTTCTAGGTCATCTAGAAGTCTGACAGAGGTGGATGTGGATCAGATTATACATAAATTCCGCAGAGCTGTTATCCAGATGGGGGTTTTCCAGCTCCATCCCCTACTGGATCCGTGAGTGTACCTTCTAAGTTCTTTGTTTCTCTCACTCCATTCCAACCCGGGGTTTTGGAGTCCCAGGATCTGAGATCTCCAAGAGTTTTGACATTGGATCCAAGGATAGTTCCTTCCTCCACTCCTTTGATTTCCCTGAGTAGCTGTGCTCTGATACCCTTGATTCAGAATGGGTCTCTGAAGCGAGGCATTGGCGTCAGGTGCGAGGGGTTGGGTTCAGCTCCGTTTTTGTCAGATACATCTCTTCATCTCAGAGCCTCCCCCTGGACATCTCAGATCTGATTCTCTCCTTGGGGCTTGGATCTGGGGGTGGGGGTGGCCTCAACCTGCCTTCTTCGGCAGTTTTGGCTCTGAGAAGGGGGAAGGGATTTCCCTGGTCTCACGGCATTCAACATGGTAGAAAGGGCTTTCTCTCTTCATACAGAACCATCGCCTCATGCCTCAGATCCTATCCACTTCACCTCACTGGGTCTGAACTCTGAGTCCAACAGGCCGGCTCTATAGAAACATCTAGTTCCAGTTAGTCTCCAGGCACTTCCACAAGAGGAGCTCCTGCTGTCTTCCAATACTTCCCCTGAACATCCTGCAGAGGATATTCCTTGGAAGAGGATGTGTAAGAGGAGATACACAGACTCCCTCATGGAGTGTCTTACTGAAGACACTGATTTTGATGAGGGAGAAGAATCCCCCAGATCACCACCTGATGACATTTCTTTAGAGATATTATAGAAATCCTTAAGCAGAAAGGTGGTTAGTCATTCCAAGCTACTTCTTCTGAGGAATCAGTGTTCCTGTAGGCCTTTGGTGCTGGACCATCTATGTTTTGGGTGACCCCTATCCCCCCCCGGAGGATGAACTCATCGATCTGGTTTCCTGCTGGCCACTGTCAAGCCCATACCCAAGCTCCCGGACAAATTTTTAGCAACCACTTCAGACTGCCCTCACTGGAGCAAAGGAGTCCCAGCTGATGCTATGGTAGTGGTAGCAGCCACTAAGAAAGACCTAGCAGAGCAGAGCTCTTCTGTCCACTCACTGAATAGGGCATCATTGGACATATTTAGAAAGTGAGTGCTAGCCTCAGCTACCTTCATGCTGAGGTCACTTAACTGTTTGGCACATTTTACTAGGTTGCAGAGAGATTTGACTAAGGAATTATCAAATTATCTTTCTGAGTCCATGTCTGCTGAGGACTTCAAAAGGACCTCTTCTCAACTGGCCACTCTCTTGTCTATTTTTAATATGTCAATTAGGTTAATCTGTCACACTGCTGAAGGTACCACACAAGCTGCTGTTTCAGGCATTGCCATAAGGAGACACACCTGGATGCAGCTGTGTGACTTTGTGGAGCCATTTAAGATGACTTTTATTAATGCCACTTTTGATGGCACTTCGTTGTTTGGGCCATCTGTTAAAGATATGCTTACCTGCAGCAAAAAAAAAAAAAGTTGGAAAAACCCTGTATGTCATAGGAATAAAATTCTGTACCCCTCAACAGACCTTCTCCCGAAACCAAAGAGATTGTAAGAAGATTTGGTTCCGTAAATCTCAGAGGCCTTTCCAGGATTCACAAGGGGACAATTCCTCCAGAGGCAGAAGAGGAAGTTTGAGTGGCAGACATTGCCTTAGAGGCAGAGAAGGCCTATAGAACCAGGGCTTTAGAGATTCTTTTTCAGGCAGGCCCTATCAGCACTCTTGAAGTGCTGTCCAACTGTTCAATTCTGGAGGCAGTTGGGGGTTGTTTCTCTTTGCACCTAGAAGCCTGGGAAAATATCATAAAAGATTCATAGATGCTAAGCATAATATCCAGAGGTTACTAGATACCCTTTTCCCTTCTTCCTCCATGTTGGAGGAACAAATTTCTCAATGTTCCACCCAATCAGAGGAAGGAAGCAGCACATGAGATACAAAAGCTGTTAGAAAAAAGTTATCCAGATGGTCCCACCAGACCAGACAGGATTTGGAACATACTCACTCTTCTTTTTAGTGCCAAAGAAAAAAAGGAGCCTCAGCCATATTTTGGATCTAAGCAGTTTAAACCAGTTTGCAAAAAAGGTAAAGTTCAGAATGGTCATGGTTCAGTCCACTCTACCCCTCCTGCACAAGGACAACTGGATGCGCTCTATAGACCTTCAGGACACGTACTATCATATAAAAACAGATAGACAATCAAAAGGCATCTTCATTTTTGGATGGGAGCCAGTCATTACCAATTCAGAGCTCTGCCCTTTGGACTCACCACAGCCCACAGGGTGTTTACCAAATGCATAGCAGTAGTGGCAGCTCACTTTTGGCTCAAAGGATTCCAGGTGTTTCCATTTCTAAATGATTGGCTCCTCTCCACCCCCTCCAGGCATCAACTTCAACATGCCAGGAACTAATTTGCTCCAGGTTTGCAACACCTTGGGTATTTTAATCAAACTTGCTAAATCCTAGCTTGCTCCAGTCCAGAGCCTGAAATTCATCAGAACAGTTCTGAACACTAGGAATCAAGTGACATCTTTACCCTTCCACTGCATTGCTTCTGTAAGGTATCAGATATAGGATATCCACTGTCATCCTTCTCTTCCAGTAAAGTTAGAGCTTCGAGCACTAGGGTCCATGTCAGCTGCCATAGTACTGCTTCCTTTAGTTGGCATGCTTCTTTATGCAGATTCTCCAATGGACCTTAGCTGTAAAGTCGTCCATTCTACATCAGCCCCTGTCCTTTCAAATAAAACTCACCTTGATTTGTAAGAGCCACATTTGCTGGTGGATTCAGTCTGACTATCTATTTCTGGGTAGACCCTTTGTTCTTCTGAATACTGTAGCCAGAGTGACTACAGACACTTCCCAACTAGGGTGAGGGAGCATTTCTTGGGAAAGATGATCCAAGGCATGTGGTCCCCCCAAGAGACCAAATTGCATATCAGCATCCTATTGATGAGAGCAGCCCTTTTAGCATTGCAGGCTTTTCAAGAATCTCTTCCTCTGTGAATGAATGCAATTCAGACAGACAACATGTCGGTAATCTGGTACATCAACAAGTAAGGAGTAACCTGATCTTACCCCCTGTGCAGCGAGACCATGAGAGTTTGGAAATGGGCGATCACTTCAGACTGTTTTCTAATTGTGATGCACATCCCAGGAAAAATCAACGTGCTGGCAGACAAATTAAGAAAATCAATTCTGATGCCTCATGAGTGGTCTCTCAGTCAGTCAGTAGTGAATATGATCTTCAGGCATTGGAGCCAACCTTGCTGCAACCTGTTTACCTCCCCTGTCAACAACAAGTGCAGCAAGTACTTTACTCTGACCCCCCCCTCCCCCTCCCCCGCTGAGGGAGTCACCGAGAGATGCTCTGATTCACACTTGTCTGTCGGGTATCCTTTTTGCTTTACCCTCATCTTCCACTGTTTCCAGAATTCTTAGAGAAGGCGAGCAGCCTGAAGAGCTCAGTAATCCTCATTGCACTTTTCTGGCCTCAGCAAATTTGGTTACCCTTCCTACAGTCTCATCTTCGTTATCCACCACGGATACTGAAGCCTCATCAGGATGTTCTCTCTCACCCATCAGGAGTTCAACATACCAACCTTCAAGCCCTCAAGTTAACCACATGGCTTCTCCACTTTCAGTGGTAGTTAGATAGTCCAGGCTCTCTTACCCAGTTTGAGATTTTATTTTGGCTTCCTTAAAAGTTTCCACGAAGAAAGTTTATAGGAGCAAATGGAAAAAGTTTTCTATTTGGGCTTCTGAACACAACATGGATCCTATTTCAGCTCCAGTTTCTGCTGTTCTCCAATTTCTTACAACTCTTTTTAATGAATGGGACAGTTTTTCTACAATTAAACTTCAGTTAGCAGCAATTTCAAATTTCCATTCAGGAAATAAATCCTTCTCCCTGGCTTCTTCCAGGTTATGTAAAGCTTTTATGTAGGGCATTTTAATTCTCAGACCCCCGATAAGGGATCCTTCACAGCCTTGGGATCTTACAGTAGTTCTTCAGAGTTTAACTCAGAAGCCCTTTCTACCATCAGACAAATGTAATTTGAAATTTCTATCATGCAAAAAGGTCTTCTTGGTAGCCATAACTTCAGCAAAAATGATTTCTGAACTCCAGGATCTGTCAGCAAACCCTTTCCCCCACATTGTTTTTCATAAGGACAGGGTTTCTCTGGAGACTAACCTTCCTTTGTACCTAAAGTGGCTTTGGAAAACAAAACAATCCATTACTTTATCATTTTTTTCCAAATTTCTCTAATAAAGGGGAGTACATGCTACATCTCCTTGATGGTCACAGGTAGCTATGTTTTTATCTTGCTAGAACAAGACAGTTTAGGAAGTCAGATCAGCTTTTCATGTCCTTTTCCTTAAATCGCTTGAGTCAGTCAGTCTCTAAAGTTACCCTAGTGAAACAGATTACACAATGCATTTCACTTACTCTCATAACGATTCAGTTTTACCAAGACCTTTCAGGGCTCATTCAACCCGATCCTCACCTACTTCTTCAGCCTTTTGCTCAAGGACTTCTGTTGATGAAATGTGTGCGGCAGCCACATGGTCCAAGGCTCAAGTATTAGTTTAAGGGTGTGCAAACTTATGCAGCCAGCTTATTGTACATTTTTTTATTTTTTATATGTTTCCCCTAACAGATTTGTTTGTTTTTCAAATGAATTGTACAGGCTATAGGTCACATTAAAGGTGGGAAAAGTTTTGAAATGATTTATTGTGGTCTCATTTTTTTATATCACAAAAACCTGGTATTTTAACAGGGTGTGTACCCTTTTTATATTCACTGTACCTCCTCAGACCACTCCTTATTTTCCTTCCGTCTCCCTGGTGTAGCATCGACAGCCTACAAGATGGCAAAGGGATTTTTGCTGGTGCCAAAGAAAGAGTGGATTTGCAGGCCTGTGATAAACCTCTGTTCTTTCAATCGTTTTGTCAAGATCCCAAAGTACAAGTTGCTATCCCCTCAGATGGCACAGTGGTACAGCGGTTATTTTGTTGCCTCACAGCAAGAGGTTCTCTGGTTTGATTCTTGGCTGGTGTGCCTTCGTACAGAGTCTGCATGTCCTCCATGCATTTGTGTGGGTTTCCTCTGGGTGCTCTGGTTTCCTCCCATGTTACAAAGACATGCATCTGGAGTATTTCTTCCCAGGCCTCTGTTGAAAATTGCCTTTGTTCCAAGATGGACTTTCCTGGTAAACAAATAATCGAGTAATAAATAAATAAACCCTCTTACCTTTTTTTTCTTTTACTAACATTCATAGTAAAGCTAGACTTAAACGATGCCTACCATCACATTCCCACTGCCGAACATTTCAGATATTTCTTAATTTTTTTTCTATATCTGGCTAACACTATCAGTTCTCTGTCTTACCCCCTGGATTATCTGCTACTCCAAGGGTATTTACAAAGTACCTGGCAACAGTAATCACTTATTGCAGACTTCAAAGCATTCACATTTTTCATATTTGGATGATTGTCTAATATTTGCAGACTCTTTTTATATTGTCAAGAGTCTTTGTCAAGTGCTCAGAATCTCCAAGTTGCTTGGGTTTTCAAGTGAACTCGCAGAAATCTTTTCTCATCCCTTCCCACATAATAGTTTTCTTTGTATGTCTGCTGGATTCTGCCCTTTGAAGAGCTTTTCTACTTCCAGAGAAAGTACAGTTTTTTTCAAAAGTTCTTCCTGAATTTTTCCAACCAAAATCTGGAATCTGCCAGGGAATTTCTTAAGATTTTGGGATACATGACTTCTATGATTCCTATAATTTTCTTGAGCAGACTTCACATAAGAAATTTTTAGTGATACCTCAGTTTACTCTGGCATCAGCATCTGCATCCGTTATCTTTTCACATCCTTATTGTTTGTAAGGAGAGAGCTTTATGGAAGGTAGATCTGTTCTCTCACTATCTGAGTCACCTATTCTCCCTTGCACATCTTTTTCAGTCTATCACACGTGATGCTTCAGACCTTGTATGGAGAGTAGGAGTTCCACCTATCCGTTTTCTTTTCCGGACTATCTGGAATTAAAATTGATTCTCCGGTAGTCCAGAAAACACTTAAAAACTCTGGTGTTCTGTTTCAAAAAAGGAAACAAACTGTCAGAGTTTGTTAAATTGGCTGATTTACTATGCGTTTTACAGAAAAGCATAGTAAATCGGCTGAAAGCAGGTATCAGGAATGGAAAAAGAGGGTGTTCCTGTCCGCTAATGCCATAATGATGTGACAAAATGGGCAGGAGAGGAGGTGGGAATAGGCGGGGTTACATGTGATGCAAGGGGTGTGGCCTTACTCTGGTTTTAGCCACAAAGAAAGGTGGCAATCCTAGTCGAGAGTGGTTTTAAAAGATGTTAAACTGCAAGATGTTAAACTGCCAGGTCTGCAGAACAAACAGGAGAGACAAAAGCACATAAATGTCAGAGAGAAATGACAATGGTAGTTAATGCTTTGAAAGCCCTAAATCTTCTCTGGTCTCAGGGACCTCTGCAAGTTTTCACAAACAACTCCACAGTGATGTGGTATATCAAGAAAGTGGGGGAGGTTCCCAGATCTTAACCCTTTTTGCAGACTTGTTATGATTGCTTGGGAGGTAGAAACTCAGCTCTGTTAGACACTTCAGATTTCATACAATCTATCAGAGCAAAACATTTTAGCAGATAAGCTAAACAGGACCAGAACAGAGCCTCACAAATGGAAACTGCATCTGGGAGTCTTCCAGGAATTGATTCCACTGTGGGGAACATCTCGAGTGGATCTTATTGTCTCCACCACTCAGAATAGCTGGTTAAAGAAATTCTGCTCTGGGATTTCTTGCAAATAGGCCTAGAAAATGGATGTTTTCTCATTCCCATGTATGGAACTATTTCTGTATGCCTTTCCACTGATTTCTAGGGTTCTTCTAATGATCCAGATAATAATGACAACCCTCTTTTGGCCCAGGCAACAGTAGTTTTTTCCTTCTTTTGAAACAGGCCAGTGGATATTACCACAGTCTTCCCTACAGACTGTATCTACTCACACAAAACAGGAGTTGTTTGATACACTTCAACCTGAAATTTCTTCATTTGACTGTCTGCATGACAGAATTCTGATAGCTTTTAGCAACCTTTTTTCTGAGCACATGCAGCAGGTACTGAAAGAGGCAAAAAAATCCTGCTACTAGGAAATCATTTATGCAGAGCTAGATCCAGCATTAGGTGATCTAGGCCTGGGGGAAGCACTGGGGCTGCCACCGCATTTAATAAACTTTTACATTCATGAATTTGTTTTCTCTAAGGAAAGTCTGTGTGTGTGTGTGTGTGTGTGTGTGTGTGTGTGTGTGTGTGTGTGTGTGACACACACACACACACAGATACACACACACACACACACACACACACACACACACACACACACACACACACACACACACACACACACACACAGCAACTTGGGGCTCTATAGCAACACACAAAATCATGGGGCTTCCTTTTTGGAACAGACATGGACTAAATTGCTTTCTCTTTGGGGACGAGCATAGCCTGTGTGTGTATATAATGCCCTAGTTACCTTGCTCAAGCTCAAACCCTATCCCTTAGCACAGGACACAAGAGCCTTAATCCTCTATACCAAATATCAGCCTAGTTAGTCAACAGAGTTTATTGGTTCATACATTTTCTTTCACTACTTAATAGAAAAAATCTTTGAAACTACAAGGGTGCATTTTCAAGGAATGTGGGTTTTAGTTCATAGGGTCATAGGTGTTTACTAGGCTAATGACCACAAGGGCCTTTTTAAGCCTAGCTATGCATCCCAAATCTCTGACAGTTCTGATACCCTCGATAAGTGTAAGCATGGGCCTGGAGATGAACCATTTACAGGTTACCTGTTTGTATCAGAGACATAGGTGCCAAACCAGGGATGAAGTTCCGGTTTCCTATCCAGTTGTCCAAGTTGCACTTGAATTGGATTATGGAGAAACTCTGCTTCACATGGATGGGGAGCCTGTTCCATAGCCAGGGTAGTCTCTAGGATACATACATATCTCTCCAGGAGGTCCTATTTATATCACAGGCAAGGTTTAAGTATTTTCAAGGAATGTGAATTTCAAGGGAAGAGAAGTTTACTGTTGCTAATGCTAAGTCTGTTTTCTATGTGCAGCTGTTTTGTTTTGCAAATAGCCTTCATGTGTTTGTGCAATACACTTGTAAAGCAATGATATTAGCACAACAGGTAGCATACCTGCCTTTGGTACAGTGGGAAGTGGGCTGTATTCCTACAACATGCAGATAGACTGCTGATACTGCAATGCACTTTGGGGGGGGGGGGGTTGCACTCCTGAATGTGTTTTCCTATGGATGAGATTTTCAACTGAGGCCCCATCTGTATGTGTTAATGGTAGGTGCTGTGAGATCTTTTACATCCACCTGAGCTATCAAAATGGTAAGGGGAAGTTCTTCAATGCCGAGGCCAAATTTCCCCTAGCAGTACCAATATTACCTCCCTGAAATGGTGTTACTAGACTAGTGGGACTAACTTGGTCATTAATGTATATTTAAATTAAAAGTTTTAAGTTAAATCTGTATCTCTGCCTTTATTTCCCATATTTCCCATTTTTACCCATAGCTATTCTCTCTCCACTCTCCAAAATACTAGAGAGATGCATACACTCTCAGGTCTCAGACTACCTCCTTACAAACAACCTCCTTTCTAGTACTCAGCATGGTTTCCGACCAAACCATAGCACCACCACTGCCTTACTCTCCTTTACTAACACTGTCCTTCAGCATAAAAACAAAGGCTACTTCTCCTCTGCTACTTTCCTAGACCTATCTAAAGCATTTGACATGGTCCCACACAAACAACTTATCTCTGTCCTCAATAACCTATCTTTCTCACAATCGGTCACCAACTGGTTTCAGAGTTACCTGTCTGACCGCCAACAATCCGTTGTATGGCAGAATGACATATCTCCCCAACTACCTGTCTCCATAGGGGTTCCCCAAGGATCCATCCTTGGACCCCTACTCTTCTCTGTTTACACCAATAATCTAGCCTCTGCCACCAAACATGACACACTCATACAATACGCAGATGACTCAACCATCATCTGCTCAGCCCAGTCCTACCAAAACTGCAAAAAGTCACACAGAAAGCCTTTTCCTCTGTTGAAACATGGTTATCTGATGCCCGATTAATACTCAACCCAAACAAAACTAAACTACTCATCTTCCAACCCACCAAACATACTCAAAACAACTCTCACTTTAACATCACAGCAAAAGACAACACCACTATATACCTAACTGAACACACCAAATTGCTAGGAGTGGAAATAGACAATAAACTAAAATTTGACATTCACATATCCATGACTATAAAAAAAGTCCACAAAAAACTAGAAGCATTATACAGAAATAAGCAATTTCTCACCAAAGCAGCAAAGATTTCAATAGCAAATTCCCACCTTATCTCCACCCTACTTTATGCCTCTCCAATATATACCAACCTAAGGCAATGTGATCTAAACAAGCTAGTGACCTGCTACAACAAAATCGCCAAATTCGCCACAGGGGCATCCTACCGTAGTCACCACTGTCTCTCACTTGCTGAACTGGGCTGGCTTGAACTCCCTCACCTCCTTCAGTGGTATCAACTCTCACTCGCCCACAAACTAGTAAACCATCCACTAAATGTCCCATCCCTCCAGAATCTACTCCAACCCTATCGCACCACCAGACCACTAAGATCCAGCAGAAAAAATCACTTGCAGATCACTAAAGCCAATAACTCTGCTGGTGAAGCACTATTCTCTTGCGTCATAGCCAAATTATGGAACTCACTCCCACCCACAATTACCTCCATACCATCATGCACCCACTTCAAAACTTTACTAAAAGCACAACTAAAAACATGCTGGCTATGCCCTTGCAACTCCCACTCTAATATCATCCACCTCATCCAACCACTACCTTTCTTTCCACTCCACTAACTACCTTGATTATAGCAAGCTCAGATGCTCATAAGCCAGTACTTATTATACAGCACAAACTTCTTCTTCTTGTAACATTTGTTAACATCTGGTATGCACTTCACAGATAAAGATTCTAGTTGTCTAATGATGTACTATGTTCTTCATCTGGAAATATGTTGTAAGTAATTGCTATGTAAATTGTTATTCATTATGTAATCCAATGTATATACTGCCTGCTTATTTTAACTGTGGAGCTTTTCTCCCCGGGCCTCCGCTGAAAATGGACCTACGTCCAGTCAGACACTCCCGGTCGCCAAATTTAAATAAATAAATAAATAAATAAATTTCAAAAGTAAAGAAGAAAACAGTATCCACGTTGACAGTTCTGAGCAGTGTTTATTGTAACGGGAAAGAAAGACAAGTAATGGGACATCTATAATTGCTGCGGGGGGGGGGGGCAGGTCCATTTCCCCTGCCTAGGGTCTCATTTGACCATGATCCAGATTTGCATATATGTCTAAGTGGAAGATATTTTTTAGTTGTGGTCATTCCAAGGACCAGGAACCTTTTAATGTCTGGCTGCCTCTTGTTGTTGATTATTTGTAAGAGTTATTGTCCTCTGGCCTTTCTTACTCTTTTGTCAAGATTAATCTGTCAGATTTGTAATGCCTGTCTGCCCTTGGATACCCCTTTTTCCTCTTTCCAAGTCAAGCAATTTTTGAAAGATGTTCACATATCTTTCCACCTAGAAAACTGGGTGGATCTCGCTGAGATCTGTATTTGTTTTGATTTGTAGTTCTTAACATGGAAGACTCTTACCCATTGCTCTGTCTTCTACAAGAAGAGTATCAGAGTTGCAAGCTCTTTTGGTGGGTCAACCCTGCTTCATTTTCCACAAAGAAAGTTTCTTGGAGAAAAAATCTTTCTTTTATGCCTAACGTGGACTCACAGTGTGCCTTGAGCCAGTCTGTTAATCTCCCTGTCTTTTCCTGATCCTAAAAACAAGGGAGAAAAAAATCTTCATACTCTGGATGCCCATAGGAAGCTTAGGTACAGCATATACAAAACTCAGTCCTAGAGCTGATCAACTGTTTGTCTCCTGTAAAGGTAAGAGAAAAGGACAGCTGTTGTCAAAGCAGATAATTCTGAGATGGTTTTCTCATGCCATTACTGTTATTCTCACTGCAACAAGCCACTTCCAGGCAAGGTTGCAGTCACTTTCATCAGGGCTTTGGATTCTTCTGTAGCGTTCTGGAAAGTAATGCACTTTAGAAGTTTTCTAGAGACAGCAGATTGGTCCAATGTACATACTTTTAGAAAGTACTACAGACTAGATTCCTTTTCCAGGTGCAGAACAGGCTTTGCTAGGATCATTCTCCTATGTCTCCTGGATTCTTAATTTTTTTTCTTCTTCCTATAGATTTCTAAGCTATGGTAATCTTCCCAAATAGCTCATGCTAACGCAGTGATGAGTTAATATTAAACATAGTACAGTAAGTCAGTTTACCATAACAGCAGATGTTCTAATAGATAGATATCTGTTGCAGTAGCCATCCCCCTCCCTTATAGAGATCTCTGTATATGTGTATATACAGAACATGCTGGAGAGACAGATAAATCTCCCAGAGAAACACTTTATAATCTCGAAATACTGAAATGTCGAATTTCAGTATCTCAAGACTATAAAGTCAAAGTTTAAAAATAACGAATGTGCATAATCGCAAATTTGAATATCTCGAATTCGCGGTTATGGCTTTACGATAAGTAATGTCTGGGATTGTATGTGGATGGTGTGCGGTGCTGTGTGTGGATTTAGGTGTTATGTCAGGTAAGTGAGTGTTTTGTAAGGGTTTTGGGTTGGAGTTCGAGTGTATGTGAGTGTGCTGATATGTGTGATGTGTGTGTGAGGGACTGTAGAATGTGTGTGTGTGTTTGCTTTTGTTTACTGTTTGTGCTATCTCTGAGTTAGTATATATAAGTAGGGGGGGGCGGCCCCCACATGAGGGGTGCAGGGGATGTGTGTTGTTTTGTTTATGTTGTGATGTGGGTGCTGTGGTATATGTGTGGTCTAGTGTGTGCTGTGTTTTAGGTGTTTTGAATTTCGTGGTTTTGGGCTTCACGGTTTTGGTGTTTCGGTGTTGTGTGGATTTGATTTCATGGTCTCGAAAAACTGAAATTCGAGATTTCAGTATTTCGAGATTATGAAGTGAATCCATCTCCCAGAGATTGCCACACCTCTGGAATAAACTCCCAATTCACATGAATCAGAGCTCCTCAATAACCCTATTCAAGCACAACCTAGACAATTGGATGGGAGACCATAAATTCATGCTGGGATGGTACGGTACCTACAGTGGATGTAAAAAGTGTATACACCCCTTTTAAAATGCCAGGTTTTTGTGATATAAAAAAAATGAGACCACAATAAATAATTTCAGTACCTTTAATGTGATCTATAACCTGAACAATTCAATTGAAAAGCAAATCTGTTAAGGGAAAAATCTAAAAAATAAAAAATGTACAGTAAGCTGGTTGCATAAGTCTGCACACCCTTAAACTAATACTTTTTTGAAGAACCTTTTGATTTAATTACAGCATTCAGTCTTCTTGGGTACACACCTGCCATCAATTAAAGAGACTCTGATTAACCTCAAATAAAGCTCAGCTGTCCTAATAGGATTTTCCTGACATCTACTCAGTTGCCTGCTACAGCAAAAGCCATGGTTCGCAGAGAGCTTACAAAAAATCAAAGGGATCTCATTGTTGAAAGGTATCAGTTAGGAGAAGGGTACAAAAAAATTTCCACAGCATTGGTTGTACCATGGAAGACTGAAGACAGTCATCAAAAAGTGGAGAAAGTATGGGACAACAGTGACATTGCAAAGAACTGGACATCCCTCCAAAATTGATGAAAAGACTAGATGAAAACTGGTCAGGGAAGCTGCCAGAAGACCTACAGCAACACTGAAGGAGCTGCAGAAATTTCTGGCAAGTACTGGTTGGGTACTACATGTGACAACAATCTCCCGTATTCTTCATATGTCTGTGCTATGGGGTAGGGTTGCAAGATGGAAGCCTTTTCTTACACAGAAAAACATCCAGGCCCAGCTAAAATTTGCAAAACAGTACATCGTCTCCCAAAAGCATGTGGGAAAATGTGTTATGGTCTGATGAGACCAAGGTTGAACTTTTTGGCCACAATTCAAAAAGGTACGTTTGGCGCAAAAACAACACTTTGCATCACCAAAAGAACACCATCCCCACGGTGAAGCATGGTGGTGGCAGTATCATGCTTTGGGGTTGTTTTTCTTCAGCTGGAACTGGGGCTTTAGTCAATGTGGAGTGAATTATGAACAGTTTCAAATACCAGTCACTTTTGGCCCAAAATCTTCAGGCATCTGCTAGAAAGCTGAAGATGAAGAGGAATTTCACCTTTCACCATGAAAACGACCCCAATAATACATCCAAATTAACAAAAGAATGAGTTTACCAGAAGAAAATAAAAGTTTTGGAATGGCCCATCCAGAGCTCAGACCTAAATCCAATAGAAAATCTGTAGGGTGACCTGAAGAGGGCTGTGCACAAGAGATGCCCTGGCAATCTGACAGATGTGGAGCACTTTTGCAAAGAAGAGTGGGCGAATATTGTCAAGTTAAGATGTGCCATGTTGATAGACTCCTACCCAAGCAGACTGAATGCTGTAATTAAATCAAAAGGTGCTTCAACAAAGTATTAGTTTAAGGGTGTGCACACTTATGCAACCAGCTTATTGTACATGTTTTATTTTTTATATGTTTTCCCCTAACAGATTTGTTTGCTTTTCAATTGAATTTTGTAGGTTATAGTACATATTAAAGGTGGGAAAAGTTTTGAAATGCCTTATTGTGGTCTCATTTTTTATATCACAAAAACCTGGCATTTTAACAAGGGTGTGTACTCTTTTTATATCCAATGTATGTCCCTCATGAACAGGGGCAGTTGGTGCTGACCATAGACTCACTGTGTGAATAACAACCATCTAACTAAGGTCAATTAGGAAACACTGGTGTAACATGGCTAAGCTTGTAACCCTAGGGCCATTAGCCAAGTAACCTCCAATGAACCTGTAAACCTATATATGTATATATATATATATATATATACATATATATATATATATATATATATATACATATATATATATATACATATATATATATATATATATATATATATATACACACACACACACACACACAGATCATGGTGTTTATAGTTAGTCTTATTGTACCTTTCCTAGCCTTTTTCCTTTCGGGGCTATTGCCTCCCTTCTTGAGGCAAGAAAGTACAGAAGCTTTTGGCACTCTATCTGCTTTTTATATGAAGCTCTGCTTGAGCTCCTGGCAGTTAGGGCATGTGAAAAGTGCCTTAATTGTTTGAAAAGCTGTCCAGTTGTTCAACTCCCTCACAAGCTATAACCCAAATAGCTTAGGCTACTGCCACAGTAATCAATTAGAACATCTAATGTTATGGTAAGTTTACTTACATAACTGTATTTTATTTACAAAGGGTGAGAATTTTTACAATAAGCTAGCCAGGGAACTTAGATATGTTTTTATGTATATATTTTGTTTCTGCTGCCTTTTCTTTTTCTCTCCTTTTCATGCCAACCCGTGTATATTTCTTTCTGCATTTACACTGTTTTCTTTACTATTTAAGTAAAAGTCATTCAAATTTACCCTTAAGTTTTCGTGGCTAGTATTTGTTTATCACAAGTATACGTATGCACTGTGGTTTATCTCACAAAAGGTTTACACTTTTGTGTAGCAAGCTGTATGGCACACATCTTTCAAGGTATTGCTTAGGCCCACTACCATTGAAAGAGATATTAATTGGTGTATTTCATAATTGGCTTGATTTTAGAGCAACCAGAGATTTATTTATTTGAGTGGTGGCAGTACACAGCTCCAAGAATAAAGCTGTATGGAACTGGAAAATTGTTCCATCTTTCCTTCAGAAATGTGTGTGTTTGTGTGTGTGTGTATGTGTGTGTGTGTGTGTGTGTGTGTGTGTGTGTGTGTGTGTGTGTGTGTATATATGAAAATAATGCTTTGTGTAAAACACAATTACTGTAGATAAAAGGGCACTGAAAGGTACTGGTTCACAGAGAGAGCAGTGAAAGACTGAGCTCTGTAAATGGTCTGTGTACAGTCTAGTCTGGATATGGGGGATGAAAACCTATACCCATGACAGCAGTACATATTCTTTTTATGCTCTTAGAACCAAGTTGTTATGTGTAAACTAGCCATTGAAACAGACTTGCACTTTCATGATATTTCTTTACCCTTGGTTGGCAGCGGTGGGGTTCAAACTCCATTGGTCCCAGACCACTACTCCATTTGGTGGCAGTGCTCACAGTCCACCTTCATATCTGGTGCAATGTACTACTCCACCTCCACAATACACACAAATGGAAGTTCTGTGAAACACGATCTCCTCTCCAGCAGTCTGACATAAGCTTTTCTTTAGAGGGTGAATGGTGTGATCCCTGACCAAAATCTTTCCTCCAGTGATCATTTTTTAGGGATGGGGATCACTACTCTTGTTTGCAGGGCAGAGGTACTGTCAATGCCTTATATGCAACACTGAAGTAATGTGTTAGCCATACCATAGCCACCATGTCTAGTACCTTCTACATCTCCACTCATACTTCATCACCACCGGCAACCTTTCTGCAATGCAGGACTTTTAATACCCGATTGACTTCAGTTACACTAGTGGACCCCAACCAACCAGAGATTTCAGATACTGCCTCATGATATGATGGTATGTCCTCTGTTCACAGAATTAAGGATTCATTCAAAATGCTTCTTCTATCTCTTGATAATATCCCCTGCAGTGGTCTGCATTTCATACATTTGCTTAGCATCACCAGAATTAGGTCCCTCTTTCCACTTATGAAGCACTAACTGACTTGTCAGAATGTCTCTGAGGTGATGTTAGTCCTTCTTCATGACATTTTCAGGCTTCTTCTTTTTCCATTTTTCCACTTCAGCAACTGCTAATTTGATGGCTTTCTTAGCCTGTGAGTACTTATTACGTATTTCTTTAAAAATGTGACCAAGGCCATTGACGAGGGAAAATCTGTGCACACAGCATACTTCGATCTGGCAAAGGCTTTTGACACAAACCAACATTCAGACATTACCAATAAACTTAGCAAACTGAATTTAAACTCTTTCACTGTAAGATGGGTTGCCAACTGGCTCACAAACTGGACACACACTATCAAAGTGGCTGACTCCACATCAACCAGCAGACCTTTTACCACTGTGGTGCCACATGGGTCAGTGCTGGACCCCCTACTGTTTGGAATATGCTTCTCAGAAGTTCAGGTCAAAAGTAAGGGCTGTGGCTGACTATCTTTGCAGACAACTAGAAACATGGTGCAATCACTGAATTCCCAAATCATGTCAGTATACTCCAGGAAGGTCTCACGCAGACCAACAAAAGTTGTATTAATCACAGTTTCAAACTGAATGCAAAGAAATGCATCATCATTCCCCTTGGCACAAACAATGTTCCTTCACACTATCAAATTAAGAACAATACCCTAAGTACCCATGAAGTGGTAAGGGACCAGAGGTCACAAGCTGACTGCGACCTTAACTTTGGCCACCATGTGTCTCCTAGTAAAGAAAACTTTCTACAAGCACACTTGATTAGTAAAGGCATCACCTCAAGAGCAAAAGAAGTTAGAGCCCGCTTATACTCGGCACTTATCTGGCCGATAATTGAGTATAATGCCCCATTTGGCATGTACCATACTAAGCACCTGCAGCAATTAGAGAGACCACAGAAGTTTCTAACAAAGAAGATAAAGGGGCTCCAGCATGTGCCTTACACAGACTGACTAAAGTCCCTGTCACTATACTCCGTATCGTATAGAATTCTTAGGGGAGACTTATGCCTGACATACAAAGCAGTCAAAGACCCAAACCTAATTAACTTGCTGCATATCTGTAAATCAAACGGGACTAGGGCTACCCATTCCAGGGACCTAAATATGGCCTGTGACTTAAATAGCATATGCTGGAGGGACAGATTTATCTCCCAGTGACTGCATCTTTGGAAGAGGCTACCAATTCATGTGAAACAGAGCACCTCAATGACACTGTTCAAGAGGAACCTGGACAAGTAGATTGGGCACCATGAATTCTTACCGGGGATAGAGCCCACAACTCTCCTAGACGTGGGCAGTCATCACTAAATGATATCTTGTGTGTTAACTAGCATTTCTATGGTATTACATTGGGATGAAATGGCTAGGCTTAAAATTATCTCTGCGTCAATAGCCTAGTAATCTCCTATGATTCTATGATTCTATGATTAAGTAAGGCAGGATATCGCTCAATGAGCATTGCCAGAACTTTTACATTTTTTTTAACTTTCATCTTCCCATATTTATGATGTCCACCAGCATGTCCTTGTGCTAATAGTTTGACAAGCACTGACCATTTTCTGTTCTTAATTCCTGCAATCCCCTCAGTGACTGAGACTTGGTATTATTCCATATGTATTCAGTAGCACTGACTATAGAACACACTTAAAGCCTTCTGGGAGGTAGGAGCTGAACTCATTGTATGCAAATGTCTGCAACAGACATTACAAAGAGATCATCACATCTCATTTGGGTTTCCGGGGTCTACCAAGCTAATGAGGTGATCAGTTGACAGCTTTGCTCTACTCTTCACCTTAAATCTCCAGAACATATGGCTTCAGGTCTGATGACACAATAATCAAGTCGATAATTGACTTTGAGCTAAGAGTACCTTGGTACCAACCTTTTATATATCTGTTTTGATTGTAACATGATTCATGATATGGAAGCTCAAGACTTGCACAGAAGTCTAGTAACTCAGAGTGCAGGTTCATAACTGGAAGGCCCTTCCTCCCAGCATGCCTCTCCAGGTATCTTCATTATTGCCCATACAATCAGCGAAGTGTCCTAGTAAGACTATGAGCATAATTGGTTGCACAGTCTTGAGGTCTTCACCCACCTTAATAAGAAGGATAACTATAAAGGTAGTATGTATATACAAACAGCTGTCATGGTTTTCTTGTTGACTTACAGCTGTATTAAGCTAAGCACCTCATCTAACATAAAACATTGCAGTAACAACACCATTTGCCGTGGACTTATGAGTATTCCCACTCTTGCTTGAGGCTTCTGTAGAGGAGCAGTTCCAGAGCAGAAGACAGACAACCTGTGAATGAAAAGCTGGTTTCAGGACCCTCTTTCTCTGCAGAAATGTGACTGACAACATGTAGCTGGTACTTTTTCACACCATGCTTCAGCTCAGACTGTTTCCATGCCAGTGAAGTAGCATCCTGCAGCTCTTTTCTTGTCAGCAAGGTGGCCTTCAGCACATCTTTCACCCTGCAGATGCTTCCATACTATTGAAGTGGCATGCTGCACACTTTTCACTGTGCAGATACTTCCATACTACTGAAAGGGCATTCAGCACCACACCTTTCACCCTGCAGGTAATTTAATATTGAAGTGGCATTCAGCACACTTTTCACCATGCAGGTACTTCCATACTACTGAAGTGGCATTCAACATCACATCTTTCACCCTGCAGGTACTTCCATACTATTGAAGTGGCATTCAGTACACCTTTCACCCTGCAGGTGCGTCAGCACTGTTGAGGTGGCATTCAGCACACATTTCATCCTGCAGGTACTTCCATACTATTGAAGTGGCATTCAGCAGACTTTTCACCCTACAGGTACTTCTATACTATTAAAGTGGCATTCAGCACACATTTCATCCTGCAGGTGGTGTGTAAGTAACACAGCTTACATTCAGTTGTAAAAGCTCTTTTTGGGCCACTTTGTATAGGGGCTTGGATTAACCATCCTCATATTCTTGTCATAACATTTATGCTGCTGGTTTGCATTCCTCCTCTTTTTTGTGATAATCACATTAAATCAAAGTCAGGTGTAGGACAAAATGATTTTCCTGACTAAATCAGTAACTATTATTAGATTTCCAAGATAACAAGTGATATTTCTGTAAGTAAGAGATAAGCTGGTTACAAATGATTTTTTCTAAGATTTTGGTCAAAGTTGGTAGGATGGATATAGGTTGAAAATGACAACTGGTTCTGACAAAGGAGTATTTCCAAATAGTACTATGTTGGTAGTGAGGCAGCAGTTATAAATATGCATTAGTAAGGTGGTATATACAATGACAAATATTATGGGGTCCAGTTAAAGAGTCCAGTGAAATTTGTTCAAATAATGGTAATATTTATTTAGTGATGATTTGAGAAAGGTGGAAGGGAGAAATTAAATTAATTCATATGGATTAGGCTCCATTTTAATAATGGCTACATGAACAGGTGAGATGAAAGAAGTGTTAGAGAATTCTCTGAGGAAGTCAGGAGTTATTATATCATAGTCAGTATTATTTAACTCACTTAAGTATAATATTAGACAAATAACTTAGACCTTTCAATCTATAGTGTGTTTTGTTTTACTTTAAATAGGGTAGTTAATTTAACTCAGGGGAGGGTATTTTTCCTATATGTGTGTTGGTAATTGTCTCTGCTTTTTCTTGCGTGTATTGGGAGTAGTATCATATTTGTTAGTTATGTTTATTCCTCTACTTGTACATGTTGTTTCACTTTCCTTTGTAATCTCAAGAATTGAGCTGATGCACGAAATTTCATTTAGGCTACACGTGTGTAGTTCTAAATGACAATAACGTTTACTTTGACTTTGACTTTGGCTGTAGATGCTTGGCTCTATGTCTCTAGATGGCCTGTTTAGTGGTGTTCCTTGGAGATCTGTAATGATTACGATGACCTGGGGTGGGAGTTTGCATCCAGGTTACCCAAGGCTTATCTTAGAGTTTCATTAGCAATTTGAGTTCCTTTGTAAGCCGGTCAGTCGCTGGATTTTTTTAGTAATCTAGAAATTATGAGGAAGTGAGCATCCTGAAATGCTATAAGTTCAGCAAACGTGTGAACATCTTTGTTAGTAATGGAGATCAGTCAACAGAAGAAAAGTATGTGTGAGGAATAAGCACTTTGTTAGAGGATATAGGCCTAAAAGAAATTAATTTATTCTTTCTGAGGTTTTGTAATATAAAGGTGACAGAGCAGTGAGGGTGGAAGGATGAACATAGAGAAAATATTAGTAGGATGGGATGTTATTATTACGTCTAATAATGAGTGATGGCTTGATGTTAGATTGAGTTCATTTAGATTATGTTTTATCTGAGCGAGAAGATTAAGATTGAAATCACCTTGGATTAAAGTGTGTTTGTTAGGTTTGATATATGTAAGTATAATCAGTAGTAGTTTTTTAAATATAGTTAGTAATGATAGAGGCAGAAGATAGGCTATGGGTGGGAAATGTTGCTGTGAGGATGCAGTTGAGAGTTTGGTTAGGAGCCATTTGGCATCAGAGTCGATGGAGAAATTGGCTTGGGCAGCAGTTGAGATGCAGAACATAGAATGTGAAGTCATTCTATTTTGCCATTCATTCTTACAGATGGGTTTGGAGCTGATCCTCGGCTTCGAGTCGGCCTACTACAAAGCTCAAGGTCTTCAGACAGCTCAAGGCCAAATCCCTATCCCATGATGCACCTGGAGCATCTAGTTTGCCGCTGCAATAGATCAGAGGTTCATCGCATAGCCCTGGCCAGTACACAATTCTTTTCATAAGATTTTTCTGAATAACTTGTTTCTCTATTTTAGAGTTAGCTTAGCACTTATAGTTCTTATAGCTTTATTGTGTGTATTCCCCTTCCTTGGTGTGCCTTTTCTTGATTAGATAATAGCTCTTTTTGGCCTCGTTTTTTGCTATAGGCCTTGTTATATTTAGTGTAGATTAATTAGTAGTTGTGTGCTTTTGAACAGTGACAGTTTGTCACAGCTTTTTGATATACATTTAGATATATAGATATTAGAGTGCTTAGATAAGTAGTTATAGTGTGTCTGTGTGTGTGTGTTTAATAGCATATTTAGCCCATAGTTTTTAAGGGCTTAATTTTAAATAGTTTTTTAGGTGTGTCTTGTTTTACTACAGTACCTTTTCTTGAGACTGTATATTCCATTATGGCTGACCAGGATAAGGATAAACATCCCAAATCAGGTTTTAAGAAATGCCCAAAATGTGGACAGAAAATGTCTGTCACTGATAGCCATGTAAATTGTGTATACTGTATGGGAGCATTGCACCTTCAGGAAAGCTGCTCCATTTGTCATTCCTTCTCTTATAGGGTTCTTCAGGAGAGAAATAAAAAGTGAATTGACAGAGGACTAGTCAAACCATCTTTTCAGGAAGCTTTGAGTGACCAGGGCATTTCTAGTAAATCTTCAAAGTCTTCTAAGGCTTCTACTTCTTCTGAAGTTAAAAAAAATCAAAGAAACCTTTGACGTCGGCTCCACAGCTCTCAAAGCCGTGCGTCTTGTCTTTTTGGAGCCAGTCCTCAGTCCTGGAATGGGTATCCGAGGTAACTAAATTGCTGATCCTTCAATCAGTGCCCCCATCCATCCATTCATCTTGGTCCTCGATTAGCCTTTCCGATTTGGATGTGGATCATGTGGTGCAAAAGTTGCTATAGGCACCGGCGTTTGCAAAATTTTTATCGGCTCCGACCAAAGTGGTTTCGGAACCGAAGACTGTATTACCATCTACTTCATTTCCTCCTCTGAGCCATGCTGGTCCTTCGGAGCCAGAGGAGTCAAACTTGCTGATTGTTGAGCCTTCGGAGCTGATACCTATTCCAGTGTCATCGGTTCCATTTACTTGGACTTCCTCGGCGCCGATCGAGGAGTCTAGGAGCCAACACTTTCCGGTCAGGTCCGGGGAGGATAGTCGGACTGACTTTTTGGTTCTGACTTTGCCTCTCGAGGCTTTGGTTTGGATTAGCTTGGCTCCTACCTCTGGTTCAGAGCCCACTGTCCCGGTGCAGAGGGGATCGATGGTTTCCTTGGATCCAGTGGTCCCTTCTCATCGGAGCAGAGGTGCTTTCGAAGCCATGAGGAGAGTTATGTCTCCCAAGACATCTGCATCTTCAGGTCAGACTACCTCCTCCCCCAAAGTGCCTGTGCCCACTTCTGCTTCACAGATCCCTTCTAAGCATAGAGACCCAGAGCCTCAGGAAGCCCCATTGGGTGGCCCCTGCTCTTCCGAGACCTCACCAGAAGTTCCCACTGATGATGCTCCCAGGAAGAGAATCTGTAAGAGGAAGCACTTAGACTCCCAGCAGGAGTCTCTGACATCCGATACTGACTTGGATGAATCAGAAGGGTCCCCACGGTCCCCCTCTGAGGGTATCTCATTTGCTGAGATACTAGAAATCCTTAGGCAGAGAGGTGACTGGCAGTCCACCAACACTACTGAAGATGAGTCAGTTCTCCTGAAGGCTTTTGGGTCTCAACCCTCCACCTCTTGGGTGTCTCCACCCTTCGATGAGCTCATGGAGCTGGTCTCATGAAGGCCGTGGGAGTCTCTGGACACCATGGAGCCTGTCCCTACGAGGCCTAATAAATTTATTTCTGCCTCCCAGGAAAAGTCTTTTCTTACCAAGGGAGTGCCAGTTGATGCCATGGTGGTGGCGGCAGCCACCAAAAAGGAGATTTCAGAAACTTCTTCCTCTATCCATTCTCCTAACAGAGTTTCTAGGATCATGGATAGATATGGGAAGTGCACGTACAGTTCAGCAACTTTTACAGTGCGTTCACTGAACTATCTCACCCATTTTATGAGACAACAAAGAGATCTCCTAAAAGAGCTTGGAGATACTCTTCATGGTACAGTAGCTGCAGGAGCTCCAGATAAAGTTGCCTTCCAGCTTGCTACCCTCAGTTCCATAGTGAACTCGTCCATGCACCTCATTTCATATGCAGCTGATGGAATGAGTAGGGCAGCGGATACAGGAATTGCTTTTAGGAGACACTCCTGAATGCACTTGTGTTCCTTTGCAGAGCCCTTTAAATCATCCTCTGTCAACACCCCTTTTGATGGCTCGTCCTTTTTTGGGCCCAAAGTTAAGGAAACTTTAACCAGGTGTGAACAGGAAGGAAAGACTCTCTCTGCCTTCGGAGTCCATTTTTCCACTCCTACCAGACCCTACCCCAAGGGTCAAAAGGGAGGAAAGATGTGCTTCCGAAAAGCCCAAGGAGCCTTTCAGGACACACGGGGGCAGAGGAGGGGGCAATAATGGAAGCCACTGCCCTCGCAGCAGAGAGGGTCCGCAAAACCAGGGCAACAGAGATCAGTTCTTTGGGAAGCCCTACCAATGCTCCTGAAAGGAGGCCCGACTGTCCTACTCTGGAGGTAGTTGGTGGTTGCTTATCTTTGTATCCAGATGCCTGGCTCAAAATAAAAAATGACAACTGGGTACAAAGTATCATTTCCAGAGGATATTTCATTCCTTTCGTCACACCCCCCCCCCTCCATTGACAACAAAAATCCTGGATGTTCCACCCAGTTACAGGGAACAGGCAACAGTAGAGGTCCAAACATTGCTAAGAAAAAGAGTCATCCAACCAGTCCCAGCAGACCCGATAGGATCCGGAACTTACTCAAGATTCTTTTTAGCTCCAAAAAGACAAGGGACTGGAGACCTATTTTGGACCTCAGCAGACTAAACAGATCTCTCAAGAAAGAGAAGTTCCAGATGGTAACGCTTCAGTTGATACTTCCCTTTTTAGGGAAAGACAATTGGATGTGCTCGATAGATCTCCAGGATGCGTACTACCACATAAAAATGGCCAGACCATCCAGGGATCATCTGCACTTCTATCAAACACAAATCCCCTGAATCTGGATAAAGTAACAAATGGTAAAAGTATAATGTTCCAAAAAAGCCACCAACTCGGAATACACATGGCAAAACAACACTTTAATAAAAAATAGTAAAAATATATAAAACATCTGAGCGCTTTCACAGTTTTTACATACAGTTTTTAAATACATTTTTAGTCCACTATTTTTATGATTTGATTGTTTATATAGTGTGTCTTTTTAATTTTTATTTCAAGATACTGTCAACTGATTGGATTTGACACAGCTGTATCATTATTTAAACAAGAGCAGCAGTTACTGTATTATGTCTGAGGGAGCAGAGAGGACTCTGTGAAAGCACTCACATGTTTTATATATTTTTAATATTTTTTATTAAAGTGTTGTTTTGCCGTGTGCATTCCAACAAGTTGGTGCTTTTTTGGAATATCATCTGCACTTCTGGCTGGGAGCCAATCATTACCAGTTTCGAGCCCTGCCCTTTGGTCGCACTATAGGCCCAAGAGTGTTCACCAAATGTATGGCAGTGGTCATGGCTCACCTGAGACATTTAGGATTCCAGGTGTTTCCATACCTAGATGAGTGGCTCCTCACTGCCACCACCAGGCATCAGCTCATACAAGCCAGGGACACCACTCTTTTTCTCTGCAGTCATCTGGGCATTACAATAAACTCAGAAAAATCTGCCTTGTTGTCATCGCAACATACCATTTTTATCGGAACAGAATTGGACACCACCACCACCACTTTGAGACTTCCAGCAGAAAAGAGTCTTACTACTCAGTCAGCAGGTCCACAATGTCATATTCAAAGACGGGGCTCCAGCATCAGACGTACTAAATTGTTAGGCATGATGGCAGCTGCAATATTAGCCATACCATTGGGTTGCATGCACATGTGGATTCTGCAATGGCTGTTATTCACTCAATGGTCTTACCAAGAGCTCCCAATGTCTCATCTAATAATAATCACAAACACATGCAAAAAGGATCTTCAGTGGCGGTTGACCTCTCTTCATGTTACGATAGGTCATCCTTTTGTTCTACCCCCACCAGTGGCCACAGTGACCACGGACGCTTCCCTAGTATGGTGGGGGGCATTTTCAGGGAAGAACAGCCCAAGGCACATGGACCGAACAGGAGACACATCTGCATATCAATGTCCTGGAGATGAGAGCAGTACTTTTAGTGCTGCAGTGCTTCCAGGATTATCTTCCTCTGGGAACAATTGCAATTCAGACGGACAACATGTCAGTGGTCTGGTACTTGAACAAACAAGGAGGAACCAGGTCCTACCCCCTTTGTCGTGAGGTCCTAAGAGTATGGCAGTGGGCTAAATCCACCCAACGCTTTTGTTAGCAACACACATCCCTTGGAAATCCAGTGTGATAGCAGACAAACTGAGAAGAGCAATTTTGTTGCCTCACGAGTGGTCCCTCAAGAAAGAAACAGCGGAGAGCATTTTCCACAGGTGGGGCCAGCCTTGCTGCAGACTTTTTACCAACCACATGAACACGAAATGCAGAATCTACTTTGCCTTGATTCCCCCTCTGGGAGAAGCCCCAAGGGCCGCACTCGTACATGATTGGCCTCCAGGTCTCCTCTATGCATTCCCACCAATTCCCTTGATACCCAAAGTATTACAGAAAGCAAAAGCCCTGGGAAAGACCATCATTCTAATAGCCCCTCATTGGCCTCATCAGATTTGGTTCCCCTTCCTTCGACTTCATCAATTAGAGGACCCTTGGATTCTGGACCCAGTTCCAGATCTTCCAACGCACTCGTCGGGGGAACTTCATCCCTCTCTTCAGTCCCTGAAGTTGACAGCTTTGCTGCTCCAATTCCAAACATAGCCAGGTTCCATAACCTTTCAAATGAAACACAGCAGACTCTGATATCTTCTCATAGGTTCATAGGTTCATAGGTTTATACTAGGCTAACTGCCCTAGGGCATTTATAAGCCTAGCCCAAAGTTATGTGGCTTACGCCGCCCCTTATGTTAGAAATACTGTGCCCATTAGTTTGTTTTGCCTCTGTCCAGTAGTGACACAGAGATGATTCCCGGGGTAAACCTACGATCTCCCATCCACCGGTCAAGATTTCTCTTGAACAGAGCCAGCGAGGTGCTCTGCCTCACATGGACCGGGATTTTATTCCACAGCATGGGGAGTCTTTGGGTGATAAATCTATCCCTCCAGCACGTCCTATTTATATCCATGCTAAGGTTTAAGTCTCTTGCTCTAGTGGTTTTGGTGGATTTGGTTTTTTGAGGTGGAGCATGTCCATTAATTCCGGGTTGGTCATGGCCTTGTATGTCAGGCACAGGTCACCTCTGAGCAGACGGTATGCAACTGAATAGAGTTGGAGTTTCTTCAGTCTGGCAGCATATGACAGGTTTTGGAGTCCCTTTATCCTTTTGGTGAGGAACTTTTGGGGTCTCTCCAATTGCTGCAGGTGTCGGGTGAGATACATCCCGAATGGGGCATTGTACTCGATCATTGGTCTGATAAGTGAAGAGTACAGGGGAACAATGACCTCACTTGATCTGGATGTGAATCCCTTCATGATCAGGTGGGCAATGTAGAAGGTCTTTCTAACCACTTTAGCAACGTGAGTGTCAAATGAGAGGCCACTGTCAACCTGGGACCCAGGTCCCTGATAACCTCTTCTGTGCTTAGTGGGTTGCCACCTATATGGTAGCTTGGGGCTACCTTGTTTTTCCCGAAGGGTATGACTATACACTTTTTTGCGTTTAACTTCAGGCCATGGCTCTGGCACCAGCTATCAGTTTCCGTGAGACCCCTCTGAAGGATGTCTGCGTCCGATGTACTATCCACTATGGCACCCAGTTTGCAGTCATCCGCAAACTTTGTCAGCCATAGTCCTCCTATGTTTGCCTGTACTTTTGAGAAGTAGATGCCGAACAATAGGGGGCCAAGGACTGAGCCCTGTGGGACTCCACTTGTAACCGGCTTGGAGTCTGACATGGCTCCAGCAACTCTAACCCTGTGGGTTCTGTCCTTTAGCCAGTTTGCAACCCATCTTGTGACATATGGGTTTACATTTAAGCTGGTAAGTTTCTCTATAATACCCGAGTGGGGTATTGTGTCGAAAGCTTTTGCAAGGTCAAGGTAGGCTGTATGGACTGCCTTTCCCTCATCAATGGCCTTGGTGACTGTTTCGAAGAAGTCGACCAAGTTCAAAAGGCAAGATCTGCCCTTGACAAAGCCAAACTGGGTTGGGTCCAAGGTCTGCAAGTCCTCTATGTCCTTGTTTATGAGTTCCATTATGATCCTCTCCATAGCTTTGCAGACCAGACTTGTTAAGCTTATGGGGCGGTAATTACCAGGGTCCGTAGAGGCACCGCCTTTGTGGAGTGGGACCACAGTTGCCGTACGCCACTCCTTGGGCACATATCCTGTGGTGAGGCTAAGATTAAACAGCTGCCTTATGTGCGGGTTTAGTTCTTCATTAAGTTCATGTAGCACAAGGCCGGGGACCCCATCTGGTCCCATTGATGCTGTGTTTTTAGCTTTAGAGAGAGCAGCTTTCACCTGCGCATTTGAGATGTCTGGGAGGCTACACTCAGTTGGGATAGTTATCTCTCCTTTTGGGGGGGAGAGGGGGGTGAAGTTTGCGCTGAACCTGTCTGCCAGTATGTTGGCAATGTCTGTGGGTTCAGTGATTTTTGTATCATTTTGGACTAATTCTGAGCATATCTGGGAGTTTCCACCCAGGTTTCTGACATAACTGAAGAAGGCCTTATGATTGTCTTTGGAATCTATGGCAATTTTTCTCTCAAAGTTGGCCTTGGATGATTTTATGAGGGATCGTAGTTTCTTGCTAGTGCTGATCAAAGATGCCTTCCCTTTTTGGGATTTTGCTCTATCATGTAATAGCTTTCTCCTCTTATTGTAAAGTTTGTTTATGGCTGGGGTCCACCAGACTGGACGTTTGCCCTTGGTGGAAAGAGTCTTGGTTTTATTTGGGATTGCCTGATCCATGCAGTCCTGAAGGTGTTCATAGAAGGCATTTGTAAGGGCTTCCACAGCTTGGGTTGTGGTTTCCATTGGCTCGGGGCCTTGAAGGATACCACACCTGTCTTGAGTAGTGTGAAGTTTGCTTTAGAAGTTCTTCACTGTGGTCTTTTTGTTTGGGGTGGGGGCGGGATGTTGATTTCTAGTGAGATTAGTTTATGATCTGATCTCACCAATGAGGGATATACTTCCGGTGTGGAGAATTTTGTCCCCATGTTCATGATGATGAGATCTAGTATATTTTCTCCTCTTGTGGGGACGGTGACTAGTTGTTCCATGGCATTTGAATTTATGAACTCCAGGAACCTTTGGGCTAGAAAGTTTGGGCTTGAGTAATGTTCCCAGTCTATATTCAGGTAGTTGAAGTCACCCAATATGATGGTGTTTGGTGATACATTTATACCCTCCAGTGTCTTCAGGAAGGCTGTGTGGGTTTCCTGAGTTTGAGAGGGTGGCCTGTAGCATGCTACAAATTGTAGAGCAGTTTTGCCTATGGTTAATTGCACCTGGATGGTTTCCGATGCTTCGTGCGTAGCCACCAACCTGGAGGTGTGGGTATCCTTGATGAATATGGATACACCCCCTCCTTTTATGGTGTGGTCCGGGTTTTGGTGCTGGCATGATATGAGATGAAACCTGATAGTGCCGGGGTGCTCTCAGGAGCCTTGAACCAGGTTTCAGTCACAGCACAGACATCAATGTTCTCCATACTGAGAAGGGCCTCGAGTGCGTGCATTTTGAGATTTAGACTTCTGGCATTGAGCAGCATTACCCTTAGTTTCTTCACGTTTTTGTTTAATAGGGTGGTAGGTTTAGAATTTGAGCCTTGCCTAAAAAAGGCACTATGGGGGTGGCAAGAGCCTTAGCCAATATCCGGAATCCCAGGGGTGACAGGTGCAAGCCGTCCCTTGCGAAGCAGCGTGGCTTGTCGAGCATGTCATCCCAGGCAGACAGGCACTGGATCCCCTTTGAATGACACCAGAAATTAAGCCAGTTGTTAAAGCTGATCATCTTGTCACTATATTGTGGCATCATTCTTGGTGAAGGAAGGATACTGCTCAGGGTCAGGGTCATACCTGCCTGGGCTACATAATCAGAGAGCTCCTCTATGTTTCTTTTCATGTAGTCCAGGGAGGTACATCTCAGGTCGTTCACACCAGCATGGACAATGACTGTGTCATACTTGTACTTGCCGTGGAGTGACCTGAGTGCTTGTGTTATGTGGCGGATTCTAGCGCCCGATAGGCAGCTTACCATGACCCTCTCCTTGTTCAGCCTGGCGAGTGGGACATCAGTGTGTCTGACTATGGAGTCACCTATGACAAGTATGTTTGGTGTTGTATTTGGCCTTAAGGGCAGTCACTGCTTTGCACACTGATTTTGTTGTTTATGTGTTGTTTGTGTGGTGTATTGAGTTTGCAGTTGCTTGGGTGTCTGCTTTGGAGGCCTCTGCTGTTTAGGCAAATTTTTACTCAGAGCCTCCGAGTATGTCTTAGTGTGTTTACTAGGAAGCTATATCTTAGCAAGTGGAAAAGATTTTCTATATGGGCCTCTCAAAATAACATTGATCCCTACCAAGCCCCTATTGCCTCAATATTAGAGTTCTTGACAATGCTTTTCAATAAAGGAGCTGCAGCAGCAACCGTTCACATTCATCTTGCTGCTATCTCTAATTTTCACCTTGGATTTGAAGGATTGAACATAATGTCACACAAACTATTAAAGCCTTTCTCAAATGGACTTTTCATCTCATACCACCTGTGAAGTCCCCTTATACCCCATGGAATCTACATTTTATGCTTTCACGCATTATTCTCCCACCTTTTGAACCAACTTCCTCGTGTGATTTGAAATATTTGTCATGGAAGACTATCTTTTTAGTAGTCATCACTCCTGCCCGCAGAGTGTCAGAGTTTCAGGCCTTGTCCATAAAGCCTTCTTATTTGATTTTCCATGCTGACAGAGTCTCCCTGCTAACTAATCCCTCATTTTTGCCCATAGTTTGTACTGAAACTAACCTTAACCAGATTATAGATTTGCCAGTGTTCTTTCCCAAACACACCAACAACTTAGAGTATATGCTACACAAGTGTGATGTTCATAGACAGCTCAAATTTTACTTGGATAGAACAAAAGAGTTCAGCAAATCAGAACAGCTTTTCGTTTCCTTTTCAGATTCCAGAAAAGGTATGCCAGTGGCAAAAACAACTCTGTCTAAATGGTTATCTGATTGTATCACATTTGTTTATTCAGCTGCTAATATACCCTTACAACACAAAATTAAGGCTCATTCTTCTAGAGCAGTGTCTACATCCTCTGCCTTTTCTGCTAGACTTCCTATAAACAACATTTGTGCAGCAGCCACTTGGTCAAGACCTCATACCTTTATCACTCATTACAAAGTTGACAGGGCCTCCTTTGGGTCTACTGTCCTGAAAAACATACTCCCATGAGCCACCCGAGAAAGATGGTGCTTGGGACGCTACCCATCTGTAAGATGAATGGCGAGATAGAACAACTTCACATAAAGAAGTTATGTTCTCACCATAACGTTCCATGTGAGTTGTTCATCTCACCTTCATTCTTACTTCCAACCCTCCTACCCCCTCCAGGGTTTTTCGAGGACCGAGATACTAGATTCTTCCTGGTTGCTCAATCCTTCTATGGCTTTCTCTTAAAGAGTGATAGAATGACACATGGTATTATTATATGCAGCAAACAAGATCTGAGGTAACTCCAGGTGCATCACCGGATAGGGGCTTGGCCTCGAGCTGTCTGAAGACCTCGAGCTTTGTCTTAGGCTGATTTGGAGCTGAGGATCGGCTCCAAACCCATCTGTAAGAATGAAGGTGATATGAACAACTCACATAGAACATTATGGTGAGTACATAACTTCTTTTTTATACAGAAGCATCACACTTCCCTCAGTCCTTTTTCCTGGACAGGCATCAAAAATGTAATTATAGCCAGGGAAAAAGTGTTGTAAGAGGTGTGATCATTTTTGTGCAAATATTCCATTACAGAGGAAATCAGGAGAGTGAGTATTCAGAAAGGCACTAACATTGTCATTCTTATTCCTGACACTTTCATCATTGATTAGGGTGCATGAAAGAGAGGCAGAAGTAAGTGGATGTGTGGGGCCAAGTATATGAGTACTAGACAGTGAGGAAGCCTAGATTGGTGGAAATTATGGCTAGGGAGAGGAGAAAGTGAAAAGCCGATTACTACAAAAAGTAGAATCAATAGGTTCATAGGTTTATACTAGGCTATCTGCCCTAAGGCATTTATAAGCCTAGCCCAAAGTTTTGTGGCTTACGCCACCCCTTATGTTAAAAAATACTGTGCCCGTTAGTTTGTTGTGCCTCTGTCCAGCAGTGACACAGAGATGATTCCCGTGGTAAACCTACAATCTCCCATCCACCGGTCAAGATTTCTCTTGAACAGAGCCAGCGAGGTGCTCTGCCTCACATGGACCGGGATTTTATTCCACAGCATAGGGAGTCTCTGGGTGACAAATCTATCCCTCCAGCATGTCCTATTTATATCCGTGCTAAGGTTTAAGTCGCTTGCTCTAGTGAATCTGGTAGATTTGGATTTTTTGAGGTGGAGCATGTCCATTAATTCCGGGTTGGACATGGCCTTGTATGTCAGGCACAGATCACCTCTGAGCAGGCAGTATGCGACTGAATAGAGCTGGAGTTTCTTCAGTCTGGCAGCATATGACAGATTTTGGAGTCCCTTTATCCTTTTGGTGAGGAACTTTTGGGGTCCCTCCAATTGCTGCAGGTGTCGGGTGAGATACATCCCGAATGGGGCATTGTACTCAATCATTGGTCTGATAAGTGAAGAGTACAGGGGAACAATGACCTCACTTGATCTGGATGTGAATCCCTTCATGATCAGGTGGGCAATGTAGAAGGTCTTTCTAACCACTTTAGCAATGTGAGTGTCAAAAGAAAGGCCACTGTCAACCTGGGTCCCCATTACAGAGGAAATCAGTACGTGTTCAAGCGTGTTCAAGCATCCAGGGTTTAGTGGCTGGTGGGATGAGAAAAATGGTTGTACTACAGAGAAACATTTAGTAACAGTGAAGTTTAAATGAAGAATAGTAACATCTATAATTGATAAAGTAGGTCTGGTATATTCGTGCTTATTATGAAAGCATATTGCTTATGTAAGCAGGTTATTGATTATGATGAAATATTGTGGTTTAGTAAGTGATATTGAGCAGTAACAATATTGTGAGTTTGAATGGGAGCATCAGATGTTAAATTAGTGGGTATAGTTCACAGTGCGTATGTTTGAGGATATGAGGGGTGGGGTTGAAGTGGATCATATCTCCTTTTTTTTGCTGTTACCAATCTTTCTGAAGTTAGACAGTGTGAGCAAAAGGAACACTCCCTGAACCAGCTAGCAGATAAGTGAGAGAAAACTAAACGTATTTGCCAAATAGGGCTAGAAACTCACAAACACAGGAAATGGCAAGTTTTATTTTCTGTTTCTGGATGTTGTGCTCCTTTCGCACCCATGTACTTAACAGTACAATTTCTAGGTGTGGTATCAGTCTCTGATCCTCTATAGGATTTGCTGGGTTTTTTTTACCAGTAATTATGGTGGCAACCTTTTAGTCATCTGCTGATTTGTACTCACCTATGCCAGCATTGTTCTTAGAGCCTGGGAGTGGAAATTTATGTTTGAATCAGTACTTGAACAATGTCTTGCTTTGTATATTTTATTAAGGGCGTTTTGATTTTCTGATGCAGCTCTCTCCTGGCTTTAGAATTCTTTAGTTTATTAGATTGTCACTACTATTTTTTTTTTTTGAGATTTGTTGACAATTTGTCACATGGATAGATTTTTTGAACATTTTATTAACTATAGACATATTGAATAAGTGTTTTATTTTGAGTATTTATTACCTACTTTTAAAAGTATTTATTTTCATGTTTGCACACTGCTAGCTGTTACCTCACATTTGTAAAATAATGAGGTTATCTAGATTAACCACTGTTGGCTCTAGTTTTTTAAAATAAATTGACAGTATTAGAGATTTTAGCTTTAGAAAAGGAGTATACATATCAGAAGGTAAAGAAATGTTAAACAAAGTTGGATAAAATCAAAAGGATATGTACGTTGCAATCATGGTGCTTAAAGATAAAGTACAAGCATGTGCAAAATCCAATGATAGCAACTTAAAGTAGACATTGGCTATGGCTTTGGGTTTTAGTGTTGATGCCACAGCTATCAAAGTGATGATTACAAAGACCTGGAACATTTTGTGGGGCCACTTGAAATTGTTCCAGACAGTTGGAGAAAATCCTGTTTGTTGACAAAAGAGCTAGTTTGAAAAACAAAAAGCGTTATAGAACATGGTCATGAGGTAGTTAATTTATCTCATAAACAAAGAAGACATTTATTTGCCATGCTTTCCATTTCTGCAGATGTATGCATGAAGTGTCACAATAGCAGGTTTTGATAATACAACAGGTGGCAAAAAACATTTTACCTGTGCATCCAGAAGGGAGGTGTATTTATCTAGTTGTGAGTCATGTGAAGCATTTCACTGTGTCAAAAATGAATAGAAAGCTGAATCAAAGAATTTAACACCTTTATGCCTTGAAGAAAAAAATATAACAAAGATGCACTTAATAGGCACTCTATGTACCAGCTTTTGGGGGGGGGGGTCTAAATCTTTTATGCTGGATAGTGTGTGTTTATCTTTGAGTTGAAAGGATTTGAAATCAGTATTACAAATCTGCAAATTTGAATGATTGCTGAGGCTAAACACTTTAATTGCTCATGCATTAAATGATGTCATTTCAAATAGAAGTAGTTTAAATTTAAATGAACAAAGAGGAACTGACTATTTTTACTAAAATCATCTTACTACTTTGACTGGTTGTTTTTGTGGTGTTGTTTTATTTCAGACCTAATTTGCACAATTTTTGTGTCTGCAACTGAATTTGTTCTGTTGCAGTTTTGTTACAGACAAAAGCTGCCAAAACAAAACAAAAACAAAAAAAACAGTTCCATACTTCAAGTGGTGGTGCTAGTTATTTTTAATTTAATTTTTTACCACCTAGTGGCACACAGTCCATTTAGTTTTGCTGTAATGTGTATACTGTATTATTTATGGAGAAGTTAGCTAAAAGATCATTATAAGATCTAAAAAATAACACGTTTTTGAATAAGCATAGAACCTAGACTGTATATCAAATAAATACTAATTTTAGCTAAAGTAATATTAAAACAGCAGAAGTCTTTGAATAAATAGAGACTGCCTGCTGTCTTTTACGTTTTTCCATTTTCTTCAAATCCAGAGGCTCCAGCCTGTCTTATCTATAGCTTATGACCATCAAATTAAATAATTAGCATTTTGCTTCAGTAGTTAAAATTCAGCTTTAGCCTCGTTTTGTATGTAGACTAATACCATATTCATCCCATGCAGGTGAGATTTATGAACACCTCCCCTGAGTTGTGTACTAACCCATGTCTCACAGAACAGTTAGAGTTATTAGTGAAGGCCACAGGTAGTAGAGGTATTGGTTAATAATTTGCCCCTGAATTCTTCGTTCAGAACTAGACCAGCAGAGAATACTGATCTTTTCAGGAAAATGGCTCTTAAATGAGGAGAGAGACTTTATTGGAAAATTATATTTACAAAAATTCATTTCACTGAAGACCAAGGAGACAGTCCCATGGCATCTTCGTTTGGCTTTTTAAATTTATCCCTGTCTGTAAGTGATGCCCCATTAATATGGTTTATTTGATAACTAATACAATTAAAAACACAAGAAAAATGGAATGTGAACTGGTTTTCATTTTGGGCTCTGAAAGCATATCACAAATTCTCAGGGCATATGAAAAGGTTAGTAGCGAGTAATTATATGATGTTATGTTGTCCTATCTCACCTTCATTCTTACTGGTTGGGTTCGGTGCTGATCCTTGGCTCCGACTCGGCCGAATACACTAGCTCAATGTCTCTTACTTGGCTCATGGCTGAATAGGTATCCCATCATGCAGTGGTGTAATTTCCCCAGATCTCGTTTGCCATTTTACGAGGTCGGATGCTCTCTCCTTGGCCGTTGCTAAGTTTCTTTAAAGTTTCATATTTTTTCTTGTATTTAGCTATAGTAGTTAGCCTAGCTTGAGTAATTTAGATAGTTGTCTCTTCTGTAGTTTGCATGTGCAATTTAATCTTGCTACTATATTTGTTGCTTGGTGGCCATCATTAGTCGCAAGGCCACTTCTCCTTTTTCCCATCATTTTTTTAGAGGTGTAGTTAGTGTTTACTGTAGAATAGTTGGTTAGAGTGTGTATTCCCTTGTCTGCATATATTAGCTCATTTTAGTTAGAGAGCTAAGTACCCACTTAACTTAGAGGGTTTGTCTTGTGTCCCTTGTTATAGCTCTACTGGATCCGTTTAAGTTAGAGGGCCTAGTGCCTGTTTAACTTAGGGGGAAGAGTTGTTCCTTTGTTTTTTTCCTTTTCTTCAATAGATGTGCTGTGTTATTATAGTGTGTTACTAGAATATTCAAATTTTGCTTGTGTTAGTTTTCTATAGGGCATAGTTAGTGTTTACTTCTTTTTTTTAATTTTAGTAGTTGTGTATCCTTATAACGTCTAAGGAAAGCAGAGAGAAAGAACCTAAGCCATCAGGCTTTCAGAAATGTTCACAAAAAATGTCAGTTACTGATGGGGATAATATTTGTGTTTACTGTTTGGGGGGCCATTCACTTCCATGAGACATGTACATTCTGTCATTCTTTCAGCTCCCTTGTCATACAGGATAGAAAGAACAGGCTAATTCTCAAAGGACTTCTGAAACCTTCTTTTGATGAAGCTTTACAGAGTACATCTTCTTCAAGTAAGTCCCCTTCCTCTAAAGGTGAGAAGCCTATGAAAAGACCATCTCCCTCTTCTCCGGCTCATTCAGAGCCACATCAAAAATTGACAAAAACTTCAGAAATATCAATTTCTTCATCTCCATAGCCCTCGGAACAGAGAGAGAGATCATTGAATTGGACAACGCGAGTTCTTCGGCTTAATGGCCTTCGAAGCCGAAAGAGACTACTTTTCGGAGCCCGTCCACTGAACTAGTACAGGTCTCCCCTACCTTGAGATCTCCCATATTGGAGAGATCTTGCTCACCAATCCACTCCTCCAGATCCTCTAGGAGCTTGTTGGATGATGATGTGGACAGGGTGGTGTGCAGACTTTTGAAATTACTGGTGCTGGTTAAATTGTTTTCGGCTCCGACCCAACTGGTTTCAAGACTATTACATCCCAACTATTCCTCCTCCGAGCCAAGCTGGATCTTTGGAGCCAGAATGCCAGGTACCACTTGCTGTAGACTCTTCGGTTCCAAGACCCCTCCAGGAGATTTCAGAACCAATCACTGCTGCGACACTCTCGGTACCATCTGGGATGACTAGGAACCGAAGTTCTCCAGTCAGCGCTGGGGGGGACACTCAGACCTGAGTTTCTTCAGTTCTGAGTTTATCTCTTGGAGCTTCAGCTCGGCTGAGCTCAGCTCCTACATCAGCCTCGGTGCTGATCTCCATGGAGATCAGCCTCGGTGCTGATCTCCATGGAGCCAGGGATTCCATCTGTTTCCTCAAAACTGGAGGTGTCCGCGGAGCCAGGGGGATCTGCCTTCGAGCTGATGAAGAGTGTGCTGTCCCAACCTACAGCTCTACACAAGGATATTGGTATTCTTCCCCTCAAGGCACCGGCTTCTGTCTCAGCACCACCCCATCCACAGGACAGCAGAGATGCAGAACCTCAGGGAGCCCCATTTGATGAGCACCACTCTTCCAAGGCCTCCCCAAAATACCCTTCTGAGGAGGCTCCTTGAAAGAGAATATGCAAGAGGAAGCATATAGACTCTCCTGACGAGTCCATCATCTCTGACACTGACCTCAAGGAGTCAGAAGGGTCCCCACGGTTATCCTCTGAAGATATCGCCTTTGCAGATATCTTAGAAATTGTGAAGCAGAGAGGCAGCTGGAAAGCCATCAACTCTTCTGATGAGAAGTCTGTGTACTTGAAGGCTTTTGGATCTCAACCTTCAGCCTTCTGGGTGTTTCCGCCTTTTGACAAGCTATTGGAGTTGGTTAGTCGAAAGGTGTGGGAGTCACCAGACATTACAGCACTAGTCCCTTGGAGGCCAAACAAGTTCTTATCAGTGCCACCTGAAAAAGATTTTCTCATGAAAGGCATTGCTGTAGATGCTATGGTGGTGGCAGCATCCACCAAGAAGGAACTTTCTGAAACATCTTTGTCTGTCCATCCACTGAACAAGGACTCCTGGATGATGGACAGATGTGGGAAGCGTATTTTTTCATCAGTGACTTTTACCCTTATATCTTTGAACTACCTTACGCACTTTACGAAACTACAAAGAGATCTCTTGAAGGAGTTAGGAGATACTCTCTAAGGTTCATTAGCTGCGGGGGTCTCAGAAAAGGTGACCTCTCAGCTATCTATCTTAAATTCCATCGTTAACTCCTCCATAAGACTGATATCCTCTGTAGCAGATGGAGCAAGCAGAGCAGTGGGTTCAGGATTTTCCTTGAGGAGACACTCCTGGACTGGCTTGTGTAACTTTGTGGAATCTTTCAAGTCTACCTTTGTCAACACCCCTTTTGATGGTTCCTCACTCTTTGGACCCAAAGTCAGGAACACACTCACCAGATGTAAGCAGCAAGGGAAAACTATCTCTGCCGTTGCAGTATGTTTTTCTGTACCTTCAAGACCTTACCCTAAAGTTCAGAAAAGTGGTGAAATGTGGTTCAAATGATCCCAGGGAGTTTTCAGGATGCATGAGGTGAACCCTTCCTCAGAGGCAGACGGGGAGGCAATAATGGTAGATGTCATCTTCGAGGCAGAGGGGGTCCACAAAACCATGGTGACCGTGATTCCTTTCGTGGCCGGCCCTACCAGCACTCCTGAAAGGAGGCCCGTCTGCTCTACTCTGGAGGCAGTCGGGGGGAGGTTAACTTTGTATCCAGAAGCCTGGCGAGATATCACAAGAGAAAAGTGGGTACAAAGTATAATATCCAGATGTTATTCCATTCCCTTTTGCCAGCCTGTCCAAACATCCACGCAGTCAAAGGGAACAAGCAACTGTAGAAATTTAAAGTTACTAGACAAAAGAGTCATCCAAAAAGTCCCTGAAGACCAAATAGGATTGTAACTTACTCAAGATTCTTTTTAGTGCCAAAAAGAACAGGGGTCTGGAGACCCATATTGAATCTCAGCAAACTAAACAAATCCATGAAGAAGTCCAAGTTCCAAATGGTGACACTGCTGTCAATTCTTCCCTTTTTAGGGAAAGATAATTGGATGTGCTCTATAGATCTCCAAGATGCATACTACCAAATAAAAATGGACAGGGCATCAAGGAGTCATTTACGCTTCTGGCTGGGAGCCAGTCATTATCAGTTTTGAGCTCTGCCCTTTGGTCTCACAACAGTCCTCAGTGTGTTCATCAAATGTGTGACAGTAGTCACGGCTCACTTGATTCCAAGTGTCTCTGTACCTAAACGACTGGCTCCTAACTGCCACCACCAGGTATCTACTTCAGCAGGCGAGAGACACCACACTTCAAACCTGTTCTCAGTTAGTTAACAGTGAATTTACAAAAATCTGCCTTTTTGCCCTGTCAGCATATTACATTCATAGGCGCAGATCTCAACACTGTTTCCATGATGGCACATCTGCCTCCCGACACAGTTAATGTTCTCAGACAGAAAATAGCCAACCTTCTACCCAGAAACTAGGTGAAAGCAAAAACTATTTTGAAAGTCCTAGGAACCATGGCTTCAAAGATCACCCTAGATGTCCTTCAAGGATGCATCTGCAGTCCTTACAAATGGGTTGTCCTGTCGTCAGGCAGCCCTTCGGTCGGCCGGATTCCAAAGTCTGGGTCTGGCCTCGGCTGGTGTCGCACTTCACCCGACGTCATAGCGGCAGTTATTCGGGTATAAAGGCATCAGCCAATGCCATTTTCCTCTGTCTTTCTTGCCGCGTGGCGCCTGAAGCAGAAGCTGTTCGCAAGTGCCGGTCGGTCAGAACCAGAGATTACTACTACCGAATACTTCTTCTACTACCGAAGACTTCTAAAAAGCTAAGTACCCCGTTGGGGACTCTTTCTTGCCTCAGCCGATGTCAGAAAAAGTGAATAACTGTTTAAATTGTGGGAAACAAATACCTCATAAAGATTTCCACTCTTACTGCTTACCTTGCTTAGGCCCAGACCACGACGTAGCAGCTTGCCTAGCCTGTGCTTCTTTCAACCGGTAACGCTTAGGCGCCGGTCTGAATTTGCTGAAGAGTTTTTCGGCTCGCTTTTGCTTACATTATGCCGTCGGATACTCCGACTATGCAAATTTCTAAAAGCAAGGAAAAGGACCGACACTCGCGGTCAGCGGTTTCGCGCGAAACGTTAAGCCCATCGCGAGTGTCTCGGTTTCGGCTGAAACTGAGTCCACGGTTCTTCCTTCGGCCGAAAGCTTGCCATTTACCGAGGCCTCATCCAGCTTGGCTGAATCTGCTACTGAAATCCCACCTGCTCCTGCAGGTTCACAGGATTTATCTGATACTATCCCTTTGGATATTTCTACCCCTGCACATGGAGCTGCTAGGCCTCCTGCTTCCATGTCGATTAAGGCCTTTGCCAGGGCTAAAGCAGCTAAAACTACCAAAACTGTGCCTGCTAAGACCCCCTCTCACAGGCCCAGTTCTAGTTCACAAATGCTTAGTCTAGCAGAGGATCTCATTTCTTTGATCCGGGGATCCCAACCACTTCCAGACAGGGCCTCTCACCCACCTCCAGAGAAGAGGACTAGAGTAGAGCCCCCTGAGCCAGTTTCTTCAGATGGCTCCTCTGATGAATCAGATAATACAGACCCTCCAGAGGCCCCTTTTTTCTCCTTATGAGGACTCGGACGCAGAAGAGTCCTTTCCTTCTGCCTCTCCGCCTGAGGAATTTTCCTTTGGGGAAACCTTGCATGCTATGAGGGAACAATTTCAATGGCAGGGCCAGGATTTTTCAGACTCTAGGAAAAGGCTTAGAACCTTTTTGCATTTGCCACAGCATAGGCCTTTAGCCATTCCTCCAGTACTTACTGTTGTGGATGATACTTTTAATGATGCTTGTACTGCTCCTGATTCTCTTCCTCCGGCCCCTGCTAAGCCCGATAGGTACTACAGGGTTCCGGACACACATTATCATTTGTATAAGGCCCCTTTTGCAGATCCCGAAACTATCTCCCAGGGACCCAAGGCTGTAGCAGCTACCTCTACCAAAAACCCCCTCCCCTCTGAAAGGGAATCTAGAGCCTTAGAGAGATGGGGTAAAAAAGTTTACACTTCTGCTACTCTTTCAGCTAGGGCCTTGAACTGTCAATTCCACATGATCCAGTATCAAGAATTTATGTTAGACCAGTTAACTAAAAATCTGTCCTCGGATGAACCATTAGATAAAAAATCTGTTCAGGAAATAGTACATAACATTCAGCAGGTCAGTAACCATTCCTTAAAATGCGGCTATGATGCACTGGAGGCTTCCTTTAGATCAGCCATGACTGGCACAATGATCAGAAGACATGCATGGTTAAAAGAGCAGGCTTTACCAGATCATGTTAAATCAAAGCTACTAGATGCTCCTATGGACAAGATCAATTTGTTTGGCTCTCCTGCACAACAGGTGCTGAGGAAGATGGAAGAAAAGGCAAAATCTGTCCAGACAGTCAAAGATTTCTTACATGTCCAACCTCCAAGGTTTAGCAGGAATTGGCCCTCCAAGAATTGGTCCTTTCCAGACACCTCCAGAGCTCAGAGAGGCAGGAATAGGCGCTCAAGAGGCAGGGGTCAATCCAGACGTGCCTACAGGGGACGTCAGTGGCAGGCTAACAACCAGCGAGGTACAGCCACGGATACAGCCACCACCACGACTACAGGACAATCACAGTGACTTAGCTCTAGCACCGCCTACCAGGGGACAACTAGAAGCACCCTTAGGCGGAAAGCTAGCCTTATTTTCAGTAAACTGGCATTGCATCACAGGAGACAAGTGGATTTTACAGACAATAGACCAAGGTTACAGGTTTCACTTCCATATTCTACCAAGGAAGAGAGGAATGCCAAACCTACCTCCAAATCAAAAGGCAGAAGCTCTAAAGCAAATAAATCACTTACTAAGGATGAGAGCTGTAGAAAAGGTACCATCTATGGAGCAAGGACAAGGATTCTACTCCAGGCTCTTCCTGGTACCAAGAAGAGAAAACCAATGGAGACCTATTCTCGACCTGTCCGCTTTAAATACATACCTCATTGTCCCAAAATTCAAAATGCTGACCCTACAGCAGCTTCTTCCCATGTTGGGCAAGGAGTCTTGGCTGGTAACTCTAGATCTCAAGGAGGCATACCTGCACGTCCCCATATGACAAAATTGCAGAAGATACCTCAGATTTCTTGCAGGATCAGAGCATTATCAATTCTCAGCATTGCCCTTTGGCTTATCTACTGCGCCTAGAGTGTTCACGAAATGCCTGGCATCAGTAATTGCTCATTGCAGGCTTCAGGGAATTCAAATCTACCCTTACCTGGACGACTGCCTGTTACAAGCGGACAACAAAAACAAACTAGCAGAAGATTTAAAAAGGGTCATCTATCTACTGCAAGCCCTGGGATACACAGTCAATATAAAAAAGTCAAGGCTGATACCATCCCAAAGGATAACCTTTTTGGGTGCAGAGCTGGACACATCAAAGCAAATGGCATTCCTAACAGTAGAAAAACAGGAGCAACTCCCTCTCTACTTCTTGGCATTAACAAAACAGAACCAGCTAACAGCAAGAAAAGTCCTGCAAGCCTTGGGTTTCATGGCATCCTGCATAATTTTGGTTCCACATGCCAGACTGCATATGAGAAAGTTACAGTGGTACCTAAGGAATTTATGGTCTCAGCACAAGCACAGCCTAGAAACCCAAATTCCAATAATACCATGCCTGAAGCAAGAATTCAAATGGTGGGCTCAGGCCTGTCAATCGAACAAAGGACTGCCTTTCCACAGCACTCAACCAAGCCAGACCATCACAACGGACGCCTCAGACCTCGGTTGGGGGGCGCACATGCTGGACAAATGCATACAAGGCTTATGGACTCAAGACCAGCTGCACCTACACATAAATCAAAAGGAAGTGCTGGCAGTAAAACTGGCGATCCAGACATTCAGACCATTTCTTCGACAAGGTCAACTGTTGATAAGGACAGACAACACCACAGTTATGTGGTACATCAACAAACAGGGAGGCACACATTCGTACCCTCTATGCCGGATGGCAATGGACCTCTGGAATGTGGCCCTGAGCCTCAACATTCAGTTACAAGCATTTTTTGTGCCAGGAAAGGAAAACATACTAGCAGACGTACTAAGCAGAACTACCACGGATGCCCACAAATGGATGCTGCATCCGGACATATTCAAAACCATCACAAGAAAATGGGGACTACCAGAAATAGACTTATTTGCATCCCCACTCAATCACCAACTGAAGAAATTCTGCACAAGGACGTACCACCCACTTGCTTGGAAAGTGGACTCCCTATCTTTCAGTTGGAAAAAACTGACAGCATATGCATTTCCACCACTTCCTTTGATGCACAAGGTGCTATTGAAGATCAAAGAAGACCATCCAAGGATCATCCTGATAGCTCCAGACTGGCCAAGGCAAAATTGGTACCCATTACTGAGGAGCATGTCTCGGGAACAATTATGGCCTCTACCACTGGTTCCCTTACTGTTAACACAGAACAGCTACAGCACCCTGCATCCAAACCTGAAAACACTGCAGCTGGCTGCCTGGAACATTGCATAAGACCAAATAACCCAAGTTTATCCCAAAGGGTTAAAGACATTATCTTGGAGGCTCGCAGACCCTCAACAAGAAAAAACTATTCAGCAAAATGGAAAAGATATCACATTTGGAGTACTGCAAAAGGAGAAAATGTGTCACTGGTAAACATAGCCAACATCCTGGAATACTTGGCAGAGCTCTTCCACAACGGCCTGTCCTATTCTTCCATTAAGATTCATGCATCAGCTATTTCAGCAGAATACAACTTGGATCCTCCACTCTTCTCACATCCTCTGCTCAGGCAGTTCCTGAGAGGAATTAAAAATGTAAAACCACCTAGGAAGCCACCATTGCCAGCATGGGACTTGAACTTTGTGCTAGAAAAGTTGACACTCCCTCCTTTCGAACCAGCAGCAACAGCAGAATTACAAAACTTATCATGGAAAACTGCTTTCCTGCTTGCAATCACTTCAGCAAGAAGGGTATCTGAGCTACAGGCATTAATGGCAGTACAGCCCTTCCTAATCTTCCATCAAGATAGAGTGTCCATGAGAACAAATCCTACTTTTATGCCAAAGGTGGTCTCCAGGGTATCTTTAAACCAAGCTATCCACCTACCTACATTCTTCCCCAACCCACTGAACAGGGGAGAAAGACTGTTGCATACCTTGGATGTACATAGACAATTATGTTACTACCTGGTCAGGACCAAGGGCAATAGAAAAACTGACCAGCTACTGGTAGCATATGCAACAGGAATGGAAGGAAAAGCAATTTCAAAACAGACAATCTCTAAGTGGATAGGAAATTGCATTAGATTTTGTTACTCCTACCATGGGAAGAAAACTCCAGAAAACATCAGGCCTCACTCTACAAGGGCTACAGCCACTACCACAGCTTTTCTACGAGGAGTGGCTACCAAAGACATTTTAGAGGCTGCTACTTGGAGCTCCGTGCATACATTTGCCAAGCATTATAATTTACCTTTATATTCCAGATCGAGCAGGTTTTGCCACTGCTGTTTTGCAAGGGATCTTAACTACACCATAATCTTATTTCTCCCCCTCCCCCAGTTTGGCTATGGTATTCTACCCATTTGTAAGGACTGCAGATGCATCCTTGAAGGACATAGTACAGTTTTGTACCTACCATAAATGTAGATGTCCGATAGGCATGCATCTGCAGTCAGGACTACCCTCCTTCCCCTCTGTGGTACTCCTAGGGTATTTGCCCATCTTGTAGCTAGCTGGGGAATCTATTATGGTGTATTTGTTTGTATATATGTACATACATGCTTATTTTTGTTTGCTCTCTACTATTTGGAACCATTTGCATTTATCCAAATTTAGCCTTCCTAGAGGGCACCTGGCATCTGGGGCAAGAAACACTGAGGAAAATGGCGTCGGCTGATGCCTTTATACCCGAATAACTGCCGCTATGACGTCGGGTGAAGTGCGACACCAGCCGAGGCCAGACCCAGACTTTGGAATCCGGCCGACCGAAGGGCTGCCTGACGACAGGACAACCCATTTGTAAGGACTGCAGATGCATGCCTATCGGACATTTACATTTATGGTAGGTACAAAACAGTACTTTCCTCTAGCCAGGATCATATGAGAATTCTTCACTGGCTCCTTTTTGCTCAGTGGTCGTTACAAGAACTTCCCATGTCTCACCAAATCAGAATTACAGAGTCATGCAAGAGTGATCTTCTATGGTGGCTTCGGTCTAACCACGTGACCATCGGGCGACCGTTTGTGCCACAACAGCCTGTAGCTACAGTGACCACAGACATCTCCCAGATAGGGTGGGGGGGGGTATTTTCTGGGAAGAACAGTCCAAGGCACTTGGCAAGAACAAAAGGCCCATTTGCACATCAGTGTTCTAGAGATGAGAACAGTGCTTCTAGCGTTGCAAGCACTCCAGGACTCTTTTCCAATAGGAACGATTGCAATCCAGTCAGCCAACATGTCGGTAGTCTGGTACATAAACAAACAAGAAGGAACCAGATCATACCCCCTTTGTAAAGAATCACTGAGAGTATGGCAATGGGCAATCTCTACCCAATGTTTTCTGGTAGCAATGCATATCCCGGGCAAATCCAACGTGATAGTGGACAAACTCAGCAGGACAATATTAATGCCACATGAGTGGTTTCTAAACCAAAACATAGCGGAGAAGATTTTCCAAAAATGGGGCCAGCCTTGCTGCAACCTTTTCGGCACTCCCATGAATACCAAATGCAGCAGCTACTTTTCCCTAATCTCCCCTATGGGGGAGACACTGAGAGATGCACTTGTTCAAGATTGGCCCTCAGGACATCTGTATGTCTCCCCCCCTTTCCCCTGATACCCAAGGTCATTCAGAAAGCAAAATCCTTGGGACACAGACTGATTCTCATTGCCCCATACTGGCCTCATCAGATTTGATTCCCCTTTCTCTGGCCTCAACTACAGGAGAAACTATGGATTCTGGACTTAGTTCCAGACCTTCTGACCCATATAAATCCAAAAAATCCTCCTGCACGAACGGCTGGTGCACGGCTAGAAAACCAAACCAAAAGTGAAGAAAGAAAGCCAGCATTCAACTCCTGGAATCAGGCAGTCTTATTTAATGTCCAACTTCAAGACAGCAAAATAACATAACATAACCGTACACCAACATGGTTGTACCGGTTTCGGTAAATCCTTCATCAGCAACCAAACATGATGTACAAAATGAAGACAAAACCTAACTTGCTGTCTTCCAACTTATACAAATTTCATATAGAAAGCATGGACTGCCCCCTAGTGCATCAATAAAATAGTGCACTAGTTCATAAATGCATGAAATGTAATGCAAATAAACACAATTATCCCAAATAAATACATTAATGTATAAACCCAAATATAACAACAAACCTGTGAATTGGATGCCTCAAAAATGATCATTCAAGCCAGGGGAAAATAGAGCCCCTAGTTTGATGATCCACATTTTCTCTTTATAGGTAAGCCTATCATGTAAAACATGGGATTGTACATGTCTGTCCTTAATGTGATCAATGACCATAAAACAAAATTGCCCGTAGGGTGTTTGGAAATGTGTTTGTATAAAGAACTGGACCCCTTTTTGTTTTTAATATCACTAAGATGTTCCCCTATCCTAATTTTAAAAGGACAGGAAGTTTGTCCAACATAAAAGGCTCGACAATTGCACTGGGCCAAATAAATCACCCAAGAAGTACTGCAATTGGCAAAATATAAAATATCAAACTTGTGGATAGTTTTGTGAGGAAAAGGTCCAACATTTCAACACCCTAGGGCAGTAGGTACAATGACCACATGGACAGCATCCAAATAAAGGGCCTGTAAAAAGGTGAGCTTGAGTAATTGAACATGTATCTCTATAATAAACCTTCTTGTAATGACTAAAAAGAGAACCTAAAGACCGCCCTTTGGGAAATGAATAATGACACCGGTCCCCTATATATTTCTCTAAGACATTATCCGATTTTAACAAATACCAGTGCTTACGAATAATGTTCATAAATCCAACTGTATTCCTCCCATAGGTTGTTACCAATCTAAGCAAATCAGACTTAACATGATCCCGGTTTTGATAGGATAATAAATCCATTCTATCTTGCCGATTTGCAAGATGATTGGCCCTCGTGATGTCACCCCCTAAATAACCCCTACTTTTAAACCTGCTGATAAGATCCCTCTTGTAATGGTCATATGTGGAGGAGTTGGAACAAATCCTTTTAACTTGAAGGAATTGGGACTTGGGGATGTTCTTGATGACATGCTGGGGGTGGAAACTGGTGGCATGTAGTAAGGTATTGAATTGGGGAAAGTTTATAAATATCTCACTCTCAAGAGTGTTGGTATCCGTTCTTTTTACCAAAACATCCAAAAAGGTAATTTCAGATATAGAAAAAGTCAACTTAAACTCAATCCCCCATATGTTACCATTTAGATACTCAAGGAATTCCTTTTTCCTCATTAGCTGTCCACACCATCCAGCAGTCATCAAGATACCTCCTCCAAATATCCATCTCGTTAATAAAGATATTGTGACTGATGTCATAAATTACCGGATCCTCCACATACACCATAAATAGATCTGCATAAATGGGGGCAAAAGAAGCCCCCATAGCTGTGCCCTGTGTCTGCCAGAAACACCTGTCCTTAATAAAGAACACATTGTGAATCAGGACCTGTTCAGTCATGCATACCAAGAGGGTATTAAAACCAGGCTTATAAATGTTGACCTTATCCAACCAATATTGCAGGGCCAAAAGTCCTGCCCAATGGGAAATACTGGTATATAGGGAGGTGACATCCAGAGTGCACAAAAACCAATGGGACTCTAGTTGGGTCTCAGAAATGATAGAAAGAAACTGTGTAGTGTCTTGAATTCTAGAACGTATATGTACCAAAAGTGGTTTTAAATATAATGTAAGAAATTCAGAAAGGGGTTCCGTAAGGGAACCCCTACCTGATACAATCGGTCTCCCAGGCGGCCTTATGGGGTCTTTATGGATCGTTAGGAGAAAATAGATATATTGCCTGCTAGGAAAATCAACCTTAAGTTGATGGCACACTTCATCATTAATGATGCCCTCCTCTGTAGCCTAATCTAAAAACTTGTCAACATCCTTTTTAAATTGCAAAGTGGGGTCCACCTGCATTTCCTGATAATGATTATGACTGGATAACTGGCGATCAGCTTCGGCTTCATAGTCCCCTAGATCATGGACCACCACTGCTCCGCCTTTGTCCACTGAGAGAACAACAATATCCTTGTTGTTAATCAATTTCTCCAAACATATTCTCTGATCTTTATTCAAATTATCTTTAAACCTGTCCTGTTTATGTAGATATAAATGTAAATCTTTAAGGACAGCATTTTGAAATGTTTGGACAATGGGTTGCATAGGTAGCCTGAACCTGGAGAGCCAGAAGCAAAATTCCCTAACCCCAGAGGCATCATAATCAGTCCCATGAAAATAGCATTTCAAATTCAAATTTCAACAAAATTTAACCACATCCTCAACAAAAAAATGTTCTTGGACAAAAGACCCAGGGACAAAACTTAGTCCTTTATTCAATATATCAATTTGTTGATCATCCAGTAACACTGAGGAAATGTTATGCACATTGTTAACATTGGATGCTAAATCCTGGTCATCTGTTGAAGGATGTCCCCCAGCCCATCTGGGTTTGTGATGCTTCCTCCCCCCTTGTCTCTGGGACTTGTACCTAAAGGGGTCTTTCCAATAAAACCTCTATCCAAATTATTCCTCTTGGAAACAGGAGAAATACTAATATGAGTATCCTCCCATTCAGTATTGGAGGATGAGTCCTCGCCAGATGGCATGGACTCCCTGCTCCTTTTCTTCAGAATAGATTTAGGCCGAATAACTCTCATTCTCTTAGATGAATCTGTGGGCATATCAAATTTGACTCTAGGTCGCGATTCAAATGGCTTCCCCCTATCATAGTCTCCTACATCCCTAGTAAATTTCTTGACCTTTCTATCCTTCAAACCTGAATCCAAAGTAGCCAATTCCTTGCCAAGTTTTCCAATATTGTCTTTATAGCAAGAAAGTGTGGAAAAAACCTCCACAGTTTTGCTAATCAATGATACATTGGCAATTTGCTGTTCAACCTTCCTCTCATAGAAACTACTCAAAAGATCCACAAAAGTCATGGAAACTTTTTGTTGGGCCTCCGCCCATTGTGTGAGAAGACATTCATCCGGTTCAGCCACCATAGGTTGAATCCTAACCCTAAGTCCTCTAGGAACTATTTTTCTACATTGATAGGCCCGAAATAGTTTTAAATGCCAAACATTTTTACAAAGAGAAATTAGGTCTTTGGTCAATTTAGCAAAAGATAAATTACAATCCTGAATGGGATCCCAGACACCCTGAACAGCATCACCTGAACTTGAAGCTAGGCCAAAAATACCCAGATCCTCAGAGTCTGAAGACAGACCTTTGATTAAATTTGCTAATTCCATCCCTGCCCAAAAATAAACACTAATTCAATACCAGGTACAAAGATATATGTAACACATGTGAAAAATACAGGTTCCACACCAAATATATTACATAAACAATTGGTTGGACAATCAGTATACTAAATGCATAATTCATGTAACCAACCTGAAATCTTAAATACACTCCAAATTAGGTGAAACCATATGGCCACCTTATTATTACATTTCATGAACCACAAGGGAACCATATATGATCACAAATATCAAAAATATCAAAAGTCAGGGCCCCAATTAGATACTATTATAGCCAACAAGCCTATTAAAAAAGCCTGTATTGAGCCTACAAAGGCTCACACTATGTAATCAAAAAAGGGGCCATGTATATATATATATCTTAAATCACAAGTATGAAAAACATATGAGTATCCTTGGCCAGTGGTGAAAAAGCAAAAAATACAATAAATTAAATATGTTCAGAAGAACTATCCTGATGTTCGGAACAATAAAATGAAAATTATCCAATCTACTAATTATAAACCAAAAAAATTTTTTTTTGGATAAACCGAATAATCCATGCAAATATAACCCCCAAGGTATAATACATCACATAGCATATACCATAAAAGAAAAAATCCTAAACCTCAAAAGGGCCCAGAGACAAAAAGAGGGGCAGAAGACTTATGCACTAATATCTCACTAACTCCACACTACCAAATACAGAAATAGAGAATAATACATATAGAATGCATATCAAAAAACATGTGAAACATATAAGCTCAAAAGCCCACCAATTTTACATATGATAAGCTATTCATTCTATAGAAAACTGTTATGAAGGCCAACTGTTAAAAGTGAGCCCAATGGAACAAACACAAAACAACACTTATGTGGAAAATAAATTAATACCTAAATATGATTCAAAAGAACAAACATATAACATATCTAAAAAATATATACTGCTCCTAACCTATCCATAATAATAATAATGATGGCAGTGCATGACATAAGAATGCAAATATGTATGAAAAGAACCAACATATCAGATTCAACAATTATCTAAATTTGTCATAAATATGATACCATGCAAGATGTCAAACAATTGGCAAACATAAAATGATGAACCATTAATAAATACTTGCAAGAATATAGTCCTCATGAAATGTTCCGCCAGACAAAAAAAGAAAAAATATAGTCACTTTAAGTCCTCAGTCCAATCGACCACAAAGTCCCAATATAAACCCAGATGCGACTGGGAACATCCAAACAGGAACTCAGGATCTTGAAAAAAGAAGAATCAGCATCCCAAAACACCAAACAACCATCATTCCACCATATTATAAGGTGCTCCAAAGCTTTCTATTCCTAATATGTGACGCCATCCAGGGGAAGCCATCAGCAAGAGGCAAAAACCTTCATAAATAAAAATCCTCCTGCACGAATGGCTGGTGCACGGCTAGAAAACCAGGTTATCTAACAGTGTAGTACCTCGCAGGATGCGCAGTAGCAAACCCCGCCCCTAACCACCCACAACTGACATTGCGAACACGGAGAGCTGAAATGTAAACAAACATGCACAATTTAAGGTTATAATAACAGCTCATTCCACGTTATTAACATTAACGTTATAATAAACAAACATGAAAATATAACTAACAAGCCTCCCTCACAACCGTCTACCTTGTAAAACCTGATTAATCGCACATTTTAGGTTATAGATATTTAGGTTATAAATAAAGAAATAAATGTCTCTGCTCGGTCCGGTGTAGTGTCATCCCTTTTGCAATATATGTAGGTATTTGGTATGTATTTTTCTTGAAATAAACGTGATTGTGGCATTAAAAACCTGTCCGGTTTATATTTCTTTTATAAACATTATGTATTTATATTATGTGGCAAAGTATATTACATTTCTAGCCAGCCATGACAGGCGTAGTAAAAGGGCATACCGCTAACCTTCCTCCTAGTCACCCGGTAATGAGGAGGGGAGAATAAAGTAAACCTGATCCCTATAAAGCCAAGTTCAAAGCGCCAGCAAACTTCAGCGTAAGAAGTATCCAAAAGCCACACCAACTCGTCAAACGTAAGGCCAGGTGTAATCCATACTTCTATTTTCTCCTCAATCCCTTCACTGGTAGTCCATTCAAAAATCTGCACATATGACATCTCTTACTGAAACGGTCACCCCGTGTTCATTTATATTCCCTAATCCAAAGCAAGCCCCGAGACCATACCTCTTTATGAAGAAGACTTTTGAAGCCCCAAAGTACTGGTGCTGTTGTTCCACACTGTAAGGGTGTTGACATACATTCCTTGATCTGTCAAACATTCATAGAGAACAAGACTCCAATCTCATAAAAAAAAAAAAAAAAAAACGGAAATAATAGAATGGCAGAAATATGTGTAGGGCTATAACTTGTATCTTTTGTTGATACTAATTTTTGACGCATAACGGGGAAGGAGGACCGCTCACTGTCACTCCTATGTGCGCTGATCATGAAGCTGTATTGCATATATAACTTTGGGTACTTATTTTGTATAACTTAGCTTACTCATTGCTGTATAACAGGAAAGGTGGACCGCTCGCTGTCACTCAAATGTGCGCTGACATGCCAATCATTATGAACACGCCCTAACCTGCGCTGTATCACCCGCGAGGTACTACACTGTTAGATAACCGAAAACCAAACCAAAAGTGAAGAAAGAAAGCCAGCACTCAACTCCTGGAATCAGGCAAACTTATTTAATGTCCAACTTCAAGACAGCAAAATAACATAACATAACCCTACACCAACATGGTTGTACCGGTTTTGGTAAATCCTTCATCAGCAACCAAACATGATGTACAAAATGAAGACAAAACCTAACTTGCTGTCTTCCAACTTATACAAATTTCATATAGAAAGCATGGACCGCCCTCTAGTGCATCAATAAAATAGTGCACTAGTTCATAAATGCATGAAATGTAATGCAAATAAACACAATTATCCCAAATAAATACATTAATGTATAAACCCAAATATAACAACAAACCTGTGAATTGGATGCCTCAAAAATGATCATTCAAGCCAGGGGAAAATAGAGCCATATGTCAGGAGCACTTCATCCTGCTCTTCAAACCCTCAATTTGACAGCGTGGCTGCTAAACTTCCAAACTTAGTCAGGCTTCAAGACTTCACACCAGCAGTAAACACATTTTGGTATCTTTTCACAAGGCTTCTACCAGGAAGGTATAGTCTAGTAAATGAACGAGGTTCTCCTACTGGGCAAAAGCAAGAAACATTGATCCCTTTTCTGCCCCAATTAATTAAATTTTAGAATTTCTTACAGAACTTTTCCAGCAAGGTTCCACAGCAGCTAGAATTAGTGTTCAACTAGCTGCAATTTCTAATTTTCACATTGGTGAATACACTCCTAACCTGATGTCACATAAATTGTGCAAATCATTCTTAAAAGGCACTTGCTTATTGAGACCTCCCATAAAAGAAGCTCTCTCGCCATGGGATCTGAATTTTACCTGACGCACCTAACCTTACCTCCCTTTGAACCCTCATCGTCATGTGATCTCAAATTTCTCTCTTGGAAAACTGTCCTCCTAGTAGCCATTACATCTGCAAGAAGAGTCTCGGAGTTGCAAGCTCAATCAATCAATATTCCATAAGGATAGAGTATTTATGCGAACTAATCCATCCTTTGTGCCAAAAGTTTGTTCCCAAACCAATCTGAATCAATCAATTGAGCTCCCAGTGTTTTTTCCGAAACATAGCAACAAGGCAGAGTACAAACTTCACCAATTGGATGTGCATAGGCAACTTAGGTTTTATCTGCATAGAACTAGAGATTTCAGGAAAAAAAATCAATTGTTCATCTCCTTTTCAGAAGCAAAAAAGGGCATGCCACTTTCAAAAGCTATGCTTTCAAATTGGCTCTCAAATTGCATTACCTTTATATACACCTCAAATAACAGGAAATTACCATTCAAAGTTAGAGGCCACTAGACTAGAGCCTTAGCAGCATCCTCTGCTTACCTAGCCAGATTATCAATGGACAGTATTTGTGCTGCTGCTACATGGGCAAGACCCCATACTTTTATTACTCATTACAAAGTTGATTTGGCCTCTAGGGACAGAGTTTCTTTTGTTTCCACTGTGCTCAATGGTATACTCCCGTCAGCCACCCAGGACAATGGTGCTAGGGACACTGTCCCAACCAGTAAGAATGAAGGTGAGATAGGACAACATAACATAAAGAAGTTATGTACTCACCATAATGTTCCAAGTTTGTTGTCCACCTTGCCCTTCATTCTTACAACCCTCCCACCTTCCCCCAGCCAAGGACTCCTAGAGGACCTAGATGAGGGATCTTTCTTCTTTAGTAGAAGAGTTCCTCTGAATTTCCTTGTTATTTTTATACCTGATGTTGCATGATTGATATAGACACATTGTTATGATGGGCAGCAAACAAGATATGGGGATTACACCACTGCATGATGGGATACCTATTCAGCCACAAGTCAAGTAAGAGACTACGAACTAGTGTATTTGGCTGAGTCAGAGCTGAGAATTGGTTCCGAACCTAACCAGTAAGAATGAAGGGCGAGATGGACAACAAACAGGGAACGTTATGGTGAGTACATACATTCTTTTTTCCTTAAATGACTTCAAAATGTGAGTACTTTGCTGGAGTTTTATTGTAGATTAGGTATCGAGGACAGGGTTTTACCGAAAGTGGATCATAGAATTATAAATTACAAAACCAAAATATAAGCGTGAAGCACATATTCAGTTACAGGGCTATTTTCGACCACCAAAAGAAATGATCATCAGATGGCATTTCCCTGAGCAGTAGACATTGATTGGCACTGTTCTCGTACAGGCATATCATCTTAAAAAAGAATCACCGAAGTGCCATAGTTGGCCAGCAGCAGGGAAATAGTTCAGTAAACTTTTACCGGTATTCCGTAGTTATAAAATAAAATAGTGTATTAAAGTAGCATTCGGCACACACCGGACCCTATACCCCCATTGCCTATACGGGAACACTGCCATTCGATGTTTAGTGTTCGAAGTTTAGCTGTTCAATTACTGTTCTCTAAAATGACTGAACATAGACCCATTTAGTTACCCTATGTATCTATCTGTATATCTCTTCTTATTTATCTATTTGTTTATTTTTTTTATTTATTTGCTATACTTTATTGACTTGGTTACCTCTACTGGGTAGAAGTGCATTTGCAGATGGGAACTGGGGCAAGAAATGTCAAGATAAATCAAACACAGTGGTTTCAGTGTAGTGTTAACACAAAACTAATATTTTGCTACAGTAGTCAAAGTAATGAAAAACATAAACTAAACAATTGTAGTAGATTCAGATGTATAAGTCATACTCCATGGAACTTTGGCAAACAGTAGACATCATAACTATTAACATATTGCCATTGAAATTCAGCTACCAAAATGGAATGAAGGGATGGGAAGAAAATAAATTCATGTTATCAAAATAAGCAATTGTCTGACTTCATTTCATGTACATAGTACAAGTGAACAATATGTAGGCATTGATGCATGTTTCACTTATTATGAAGATATGAAGATATAATACAAAAAAGACGCCAGAACAGCAAGAGTGCTGTGCTGGTGTGCAGACATATTCATGGGATTTTAAGGGAACAGTATATTTGCCATGGAAGACTTATAAAAGGTGAAAAGGTGAAAGCACCCTGAATAGACGAGGACAATGATGCTAAGGGAACATGATGACCTTGCCCAGAAAAGGTCAAGAGAGAAAGGGGAAAAGTGTGTGTTGCTGGCTAAAGAAATCATGCAGAAAGTAACTGATACCATGTTTACTAAGTAAGCCTATTTCAAATCAAGAACTTAGCCAAAATAGGAGGATTTATTGCCTGACTATAATGTATTTTAATAAGGCTCTTAGTAAAAAAATACCTGCCAGTTTAAGTAACACTACAGATTGTAAATTTGTTTTTGGCTATAGATAGTGCAATCCTCTGACAAGTTTAATTGCAAGTAAATTTATGCTGCAGCATATGTTATGGGGGTAGTTGTTTTAAATGGCTGTGGAAGAGTAACAGGGATCTTTTGCTTATTTTACTGTGGCTTTTAGGGACTGTCTAAAATACAGATAGTATGCCTTACAGTTGTCTCTGATTTTGCCTCATATGCATGTCCTCCCCACGGTTGGGTAGCGTTCCAAAGACATGCGTGCCTAAATGGGCGTGCCTTCATTGAAGGTTGGGAGTCGAGCTGGCACCTCGGCATTTCGTAAAAATCTACTGCCAATCATTAGCGGACCGGAGTTCCGCTGTGGCGACCCCTTACTGGGAAAAAGCCAAAAGACAAACAAACATGTTTGGTCTGTCTCTCATAAAATTTTTGATTTTCTGATAAGATACTGAGAATTACAGTGTCAATAATGCCAGGCATTAGAGTTTTGCACTTCTTATAGTTCAAAAAAATGTATGTTGATGCACCATATTTTGAGTGAATTAGATTAATTTTTAAAAAATGGATCCTGGTGGGCCTTCCCTACATTATTTTTTTTTTACTTTGTCCCTGACTCTTGAGCAAAGAAGTTGAGAGATATGGTAGATTTGATCTTAATTGTGTATAATATATAGTGTTCTGAGTTTCAAAGTTTGAAAGCACAAGCTTTGACACAGTACAAAGAAAAAGAGAACATGCTTAAAATCACTCTGTCATATATACACTTTAACTTAAACATGTTTTCTGTAAAATAAATAGCTCACTTGACTTAGTAAAAAAAAACAATAATAATGCTGAAATATAGTTGTTTATTAGCAGATACTTACTTGCAAAATAGAGATTAAATTCAAAAACATGCATTCCAGATACTGGAACACAACTTGATACAATGTGAAGGTATAGATGGTAGCATAAAGATGGTGGTTTGAATCCTACCACTGTCAACATTATGGAAAAGGAAGGATGGACAGACATTATGGTACTGTGATCCAATACACTGCCCACAACTAAATTTAAATCCTTTAATCTAAAAACCTTAAATCTAATGGCCAACAACTGTATAGTCTCTCAAGTCACACCATTTGTACCACTCAGATTAAAGTATAAAAAAGATGCATACATATGAACCTGTAAACAATTCAGTAAATACAGCTTGGCTTCAAGAGTATGCAGGAAACATACAGTGTGGCCCTTGGTGTGGGCCTTCACCATACACATGTAGGAATAGACTTCATACTGAATATCTCACCCAACATAGTTTTCACTTAACTCCACAGACCACTTTCTCACCGCTTTCTCTGTGTTTCAGTGCTTTCCAGAGCTCACTTGTTAGAGGTAACTCTACTTCAATTAAATTCTTATATTCCCTGGGAAGCACATGCACACACACACACACACACACACACACACACACACACACACACACACACACACACACACACACACACACACACACACACACCAAGCTGGTAATACACTCCAGTACTCCAGCGTTCTGTCCTGGCATCTGGCCAGATTACCATACTGGTACCCAGTTACTTTTTCATACTTATTAATTAGCCAAATCACTAATAAATACAAATGGAAATCTGTCAGTCTGGCTATAGATATCCACTTTTCAATTAATAAGTAAGAAAAGAGGATCAGCTACAAACGTCTTAAAAGAAAATAAATAAAAATTCTGTAGTTAATAAGAAAGGTAAACAATGCTGTTAATAGTTAAATATTCAGAGGGAGATGTAAAGTTGCATATGAAAAACAGAAAATAATTATTTCGCTCAAACAGAATTCAAAAAAGGAAATATTTAACTACACATTATCTTTTTGTATAACTATTCTTAAGCTTATTTAGTTTCTGTTGGTGTGATACACTAACTTCATTTAAATAGGACCTGGATAATTGCATTGTTCATCAATTCATCCTGGTTATGACTGGCCTAGCCATCCCCAAGAATGAAGGAGAGAACTGGTAAGGCATAATTGTTGCAAGACTTAATAGCCTTGAAGTTGCTATGATCCCTATGATCCCTATAACTGAAAAAATACTGAATCCTAAATTAAGCTGTCTGAATTTCAGAACATTTCAAAGATGTAACTGCAGAGAGCTCACAAGTCACAGGCTGTGGGGAAGATCTTATTTTCTTCTCTTGTCTTTTTCTTTCTTTCTCTTTTTGGGGTTATATCTCTTCTCTAAACATACTCTACTGATGCAACAAAACTATGTTCATATTTGCATTCTTCTCCAAACAGATTTCACTGATGCAACAGAGCTAAGTTCATATTTGCATACTAATGAATTTATTTACTTGCTCTTTGTTAGGAACATAGGAATAATAACACAGGAGTAATACTAGGCAAGTGATCATGAGTACCATGAGATGCCTAGCCATCTACACAAACAAAGACAAACTTTAAAGTTCTTTCCACCCTTGTCAAGTACATAATACTGCTTACCTCCCAAATTAATCAGGACCTTACATGATAAGCCCAGTGAAAATATGTACATGCCCAACCAGTCATCAAGACTATCCTTTAAGGCCAGTCATCAAGACTAGCATTAAATGTAGCCAAAGAAATACTTTGACTTGTAGTGTTAACTTATTCCACAGGCTGGGAGTACTTTGTGTTAGAAACATATCCCTACAGTGAGTCTTGTTAATTTTTTGGTGTAGATTTAGGTCTCTAGTATGGGTGCTTGCAGATGCACAGGTTTTGCAAATAAATAAGAGGTCATATTGGAGTGCGTCTGTCAAGGTTCAAAAGGCTAGATACAAGTAACCTCAGAGAAAATGGTAGGCATTTGAGTATAAGAAGAGTTGTGCTAAAACTTCCGGATAATTGAAGGATTTGTGACCTTATTTTTCTGGTTAAAATCCTTTGGTGGCCTTTCCTTTTGAGTCACATGCATAGATTTACACACACCAAAGGGTGCATTATATTTGATGATGGGTCTGATAGGGAAGTATAAAGGGTCAAATAACTTATTTGGCTCTTAAAGATATTCCCTAGGTAATTAACTGGGCCAGATAGGATGATTTCATGACTATGGTGGAAATATGATGATTGAATTTGAGAGGGTTGTCCACATAAGTACCCAGGTCTCTTATGACCATTTCTATCTGAAGAGAAGTACCATTTATAGGTTCATACTAAACAAACTGTCCTGAATAGGCATTTTAAGCCTAGCCAATACTCTGAGATCAGAATCAAGCCCTGTACCTTGTGTCTCTGAGGTGAAGACCTTAACCATTATGCTTCCACCCCCAATATAACATATGAGGTGGAAGCAGACAGCATTATATATTTTCTTCCTCTTTTTTATTGCATTCATAGAAAAAGGTCACAAATACACACATATTTTCCTGCCACTGAAAAGCAAACATATTTCAAGAATGTCTATACTCTTTTGTATTTAATTATTGCTTTGTTCAATAGTGTAAAATAAATTACAGTTCGTAATATTTCATATACTGTTAATCTTTTCTGTCAAGCTTCTCTTCCTGAGCCTCTGCTGAAAAGGAGCTTTGGCCAGCTAGACTTTCTTGGTAAATAAATACAAATAAATAAATAAATAAATTTGTAGACTAAATCATGTATTTTCTGAGTACATGCTACAAGCTTGATCAGACTTAAGAGGTGCCCATGCATGTGCTACATTCTGATTCAGAAAATAGTGGCATATTTATAGGTTCATAGGTTGTTAATAGGCTAATGACCACTAAGGTCCTAATAAGCTTAGCTGTGATCCCCAAACCATCTGGGTCCCAAGTTCATATGGGGGGGCATGATAGTAGGCAGGTAGCTAACGATTTGTAGGGGAGGTTGTTATTTAGGATAATGCTTTTCTTATTGACAGCCTCTGTCCATAAGGGACATGGAGGCCAGACCGAGGGTAAATTTATGATTTCCCATCCATTTGTTAAGGTTTTGTTTGAATAGGGTCAGGGATGAACTCTGGTTTTCATAGATGAGTAGCCTATTCCACAGTGTGGGGATCCTTTGAAACACGTCTGTCTCTCCATCACTTTCTGTTTATGTCGCAAGTGAAGTTTAGTTCCTTGGATCTAGTGTCTCTGGTGTTGCTTGTTTTTGCATGTGCAACAGATCCATCAGGGCTGGGTCTGAGGAAGCCCTGTAAGCCAGGCAAAAACTCACTCAGCAGCCTGTAGGAGACTGAATACAGAGACAGAGCCTTTAGGCTATCAGTAGAGGACACGGCCTTCATGCCCTGAATTTTTCTGCTGAGAAACCTTTGTGGGCATCCCAACGGTTGCAAGTACCTGGTTAGGTACATGCCAAAGGGGGAATTGTATTCAATGATAAGTTTGATAAGGGCTGAGTAGAGTGGTACTATAACTTCCTTGGACCTGGATGTCTTACCTTTAACTTTTCTGTTATGTCGTATGACATAGAATGATTTTTTTTTTTAATATTTTAGTTACATGCTGGTCGAAGCCAAGGCTGTTGTCTATATATGTTCCCAGATCCCTTGCTACTGGGTCGACTCTTAGTGGCATTTTATTGATGAGTAATTAACTTGTGTTGACAGTTACCTGAAGGGCATTATAATGCATTTTTTGGCATGGAGATTTATGCCATGGCTTTGGTACCAGTCATTTGCCTGTGTGAAACCCACTTACAAGATGTTTGTGTCTTGGGGAATCTAAAATAGCTCCAAAGTACTGTTATCTATGAACCTGGTGAGCCAGAGGCCTTGACTTCTGAGAAGTAGATGACAAACAGGAGTAGGCCCAGCATGGAGCCCTGGAGTACTCCACTGGTGACCAGTCTCTTAGTGGAGGTGGTCTCACAGATCCTGACTTCTTGGGTACTGTCTGTGAACCAACCAGCAATCCAGTGAATTATGTAAGGCTTTACCCCTAGCTCAGAGAGCTTGTTTACAATTCCTGAGTGGAGTATTGTATCAAATGGCTTAGCCAGATCAAGATACACAATATGCACTGTTTTACCTTTGTCCGTTGCCTTGATGACCCTGTCAAAGAAGTGTACCAGGTTAAGTAGGCATGAGCTTCCCTTAACAAAGCCAAATTGGGATGGTTGCCAATGTCCTTGTTTGTCATTTCCATGATAAGTCATTCTGTGTATTTATATATTAAGCTTCTTAGACTGATGGGTCTCTAGATCCCTGGGTCAGTGGATGATCTGCATTTGTGGAGGGGAATGACTGTTGCATTCCTCCATTCACTTAGGACAGTTTCAAGGTTGCCTCAAGTTGGTTCTGATAGGTCTTGTTTTACACTGTTCAGAAGGAACCTGGGATGTTGTTCTTGGCTTTAGTGAGTGTGGCAAATATCTGGTCCCTGCTGTTAGCTGGTGGAATTATGTTTGGTTTGCTATGTCACCCTGATGTAGGTGGTACTATTTACCACCAGTTCAGCACAATCTTGTGTGCTACCTCTAAGGTTCTGAACATAGCTAAAGAAAGCCTTCTGATTGTCCTTAGACTGCAAGTCTATCCTGACCTCATAGTCAGTTTTGTTGGACTTAATTAGACCTTTTAGTCTCTTGTTTAGTTGTATAAGTGAGCATGTGTTTTTAAAGGAGTTGCTTTTTCCTGATTTTGGCCACAAGTTTTCTTCTTTTAATTTATACCCAGTTCAGGGGAGGATTCTACCAGTGGGATTTTGGTGTTTGTTTTGGGAAGTATGGCAGCCTCTATGCAACCATTCACATGTTGTTATAACGATTCTATAGATAATTCTGCATAGGTAGCTGTGGTCCTAGGGATGGGGGGATCCTTGAATTCTGGCAAACTGCCACTTAATAGAATGTAGTTTGCCCTTTAAATAGATTTGTTGTGTTGATTTTTACTTCAAATAAGACAGCTTTGTGATCTGACCTTTTCTAGTGAGGATGTGACACAGGAGTGGGGGGGCTGTGCAATGCTGTCTCATGTTGGTGAATGCCAAATTCAGTATGCTTAATCCTCTGGTTGGAGTGTGCACTATTTATTCCAGGGTATTTGTGTTAATAATGCCCAGGAGGTATTGTGCCTGTTGAGTCTGAGGCAGTGTATTTTTCCCAGTTTATAGAGGAGTAGTTAAAGGCACCCATGAATAGGGTATTTGTTTGGATGGTGAGTGCCTCTAGTAGGTTTAGGTTATAGTCATGAGACTATAGAGGCATTGATGGTGACTTGCATGGTGACTGACCTTACCTGTAGTGACTTGTGTATAGATGAGCTCCATGGTATCATCCAGTTTAACTAATCTGGAGCCATATTTGTTGCTAACATAGATCAAAACACCAAAACCTGTGGCCCCAGCCTGTGCTGTTTTTGGTCTAAATGTGTAGAAGGCACTATAGCCTTTCACTTCTGGAGTACTTTCTATGGCTTTAAACCAAGTCTTGGTCACGGCACATATGTTTACGTTCTGCAGTGTGAGGAGGGCTTAAAGGGTGTGGAGTGTTTTATTTAGGCACTGAGCATTGAGCAGTAACAACTTGAGGTTGCTTGTAGAATTTTTCTCTATGTCGGTAATGTTGTCTTTTTCACATTGTCTAAAAGAAGGCTCTAAGGGAGTGGATACATTTTTAGCCAATATCCAAAAGCCTAGGAGGGACAGGTACAACCCATCCTTGGAAAAGCAACATTGTCTTTTGACCATGTTCTCCCATGCAGACAGATATTGGATCCCCCTAATTATTAAAATCAATCGTTTTATGTTCATACTGTGCCATTGTCATTGATGAAGGTAAAATATTGCTCAGTGCAAAGCTCATACCTATCTGTGACACATATTTCAAGAGATCCATTATGTCTGTTTTCATATAGTCCAGTAAGGTATGTTTCAGGTCGCTTACACCCACATTGACTGTGATAAAATCATATTGGTACCTGGGGTGCAGTAACTTGAGTGTGTGCATTACATTGTGGATCCTGACTGAAGATAGGCAACTAACCATTATCTACTTCTTGTCCAACCTGATGAGTGGGGCATCTGTGTGTCACACAATGGAGCCCCAATGACAACAGTATTAGGTAAAGTGTATGCTTGTCTTATGGGATTTGTACTTGGAGACTATTAGGTGTAGGCTTATGTAAGATGTTTGCTGTTGATTTTGGTGTGTGCTTTAATGATTGCTGAGGAGCAGTGCTGTCATTAACTGGTTTTGGAGGTCTTTGAGATTTGGGAAGGTTTCTTTTAAGCACCTCAGCATAAGGCAGTCTCAGTGTGTGTGAAGGGTATGTGGAGGGATGTAGTGTGGGTATTCCTGATAATCTCATTTGTATGTAAGATTTTTGCCTCCAAGGAAGTTATATATTTACATCTCTCCCATGCCATATTATTTTCTTTAATGATTAACTGGTTGTCTGAGAATATGAAACATTTGCTACATTGCCTTATAGGTTCATAGGTTCATAGTTAGGTACCAGGCTATCTGCCCAAAGGCATTTATAAGCCCAGGCGGAATGTGTTGGCTTTCACCGCCCCCTTAGATTAGTTCCCTGTGCCTCTGTCCAGCAGAACCATTGAAGTGATCCCTGGGGTAAACTTTCTGTTTCCCATCCACTCGTCAAGGTTTCTCTTGAAGAGGGTTAGCGAGGAGCTCTGCCTAATGTAGATTGGAATCTTGTTCCAGAGCATGGGAAGTCTCTGGGACAGGAATCTATCCCTCCAGCATGTCCTATTTATTGTTGTGGTGAGGTTTAGATCCCTGGAGCGTGTGGCTCAACGGGATATGGTTTTCTTTAGGTGGAGCATGTCCATCAATTCTGGGTTGGGCATGGCCTTGTATGTCAGGCAGAGATCACCTCTGAGTAGGCAGTATGCAACCGAGTACAGCTGGAGTTTCTTCATTCGAGCTGCATTGGGTATCTGCTTGAAGCCAGTGATCCTCTTGGTGAGGTACTTGTGTGGTCTTTCCAGTTGTTGCATGTGTCTTGTAAGGTACATCCCAAATGGGGCATTGTACTCTATGATGGGTCTGATGAGTGATGCATAGAGGGGCCCAATGACCATTTTCGATCTGGATGAAAACCCTTTTGTGATTAGGTGGGAATGTGATTATCAAAGGAGGGGTTACTATCTACTTGGGTCCCCAGATCCCTTATTATGTCTTCCGTATTTAGGGGGCTACCACCTATGTGATAGTGTGTGGGTACTTTTGTTTTTTCCAAAGGGGATGACTATGCACTTTTTGGCATTTAGCTTGAGGCCATGGTTTTGACACCCGGTATCTGTCTCAGTGAGACCCTTTTGAAGGATGTCTGTGTCAGCCGGATAGTCAGTTATAGCCCCTAGTTTGCAGTCATCTGCGAACTTAGTCAGCCATAGTCCTCCTGTGCTTGCCTGTACCTCTGAGAAGTATATGCCGAACAGGAGGGGTCCTAGGACTGAGCCCTGGGGAACACCACTTGTAACCGGTTTAGAGTCAGACCTAGCTCCAACAACTCTTACCATGTGGGTTCTGTCCATGAGCCAGATGGCAATCCATCTCGTGACATAGGGGTTTATGTTCAGGCTGGTGAGCTTGTCCATAATACCTGAGTGGGGAATGGTGTGGAAGGCCCTTGCAAGGTCTAGGTAGGCTGAGTGGACCACCTTTCCCTCATCTATAGCCTTGGTAACTGTCTCAAAGAAGTCCACCAGGTTTAGGAGGCATGATCTGCACTTAACAAAGCCGAACTGTGTAGAGTCCAGTGTTCAGAGGTTCCCAATGTCTCTGTTAATGAGATCCATGATGCTGCGATCCGTAGTTTTGCAGACCAAGCTAGTCAGGCTTATAGGGAGATAATTCCTGGGGTCTGTTGTGGCTCCACCTTTATGGAGTGGAATAACCATTGCTGTGCACCACTCTGTGGGCACATAGCCTGTGGAGAGGCTGAGTTTAAACAGTGTGTTTAGGTGAGGGGTTAGTTCATCTTTGAGCTCGTGTAGCACGCAGCCTGGGACACTGTCCGGTTCCATTGATGCTGTGTTTTTGGCTTTGGAGAGGGCTGTTTTAACCTGAGTGTCTGTGATTTCAGGGGCACTACATTCTTCTGGTATAGTTATGAGACCTTTTGGGGGTGAGAGGGGGGTGAAGTTTGCACTGAACCTATCTGCCAGGATGTTGGCTATATCGATCGGTTCAATGTATTTTGTGCCATTCTGTACTAACTCCGAGCAGATCTGAGAATTGCCACTTAGATTCTTGACATAACTAAAGAATGCCTTGTGGTTATCTTTGGAGTCCATGGCAATTTTTCTTTCGAAGCTAGCCTTAGATGATTTTTATGAGGGAAAGTAGTTTCTTGCTGATACTGATCAGAGATGTCTTCCCTTCTTGAGATTTTACTCTTTTCTGTACTAGTTTCCTCCTTCTATTGTATAGCTTGTTTATGGCAGGGGTCCACCAAACTGGTTTCCTTTTCTTGGAGGAGTGAGTCTTGGTTTTGTTTGGGATAGCATGATCCATGCATTTTTGTAGGTCCCCATAGTGTGCATTAGTAAAGGATTTTGCAGCTTGGACAGCATTATCCTTTAGCATGGGGGCTTTGAAACTTCCTTCCTCGGTCTTAAGTAACGTGAAGTTTGCTTTTGAAAAGTCTTTCATGGTGGTTTCTTTGACCGAGGGTGGTGGCGGAATGTGGATATCCAGAGTGATTAGTTTATGGTCAGAAATAACCAACGAGGGGTCGACGTCCGGTGTGGAACACCGGTTGCCCATGTTGGTGATGACCAGGTCCGATAAGTTGTCACCTCTGGTGAGGGTGTTGACCAGTTGATCCAGGGCATTTGAGTTTATAAATTCTAGGAAATGTTGGGCAAGGGAGTTTGTACTTGAGTAGTTCTCCCAGTTAATGTTTGGGTAATTGAAATCACCCAATATCAGGGTGTTTGGTAGGACTTTTATGTTTCCCAGTGCTTCCAGGAATGCAGAGTGGGGGCCCTGGGACATGGTGGGTGATCTGTAGCAAGCTATAATTTGAATAGCAGTTTTGCCCATTGTTAGTTGCACGTGAATGATCTCTGAAGCATTGTGCTGTGCCACTAACCTGGAGGTGTGGGTATCCTTGATGAATATGGATACTCCCCCACCTTTTGTATTTCGGTCCAGGTTTTCTGGCCAAAATGTATGGTATGGGTTGTAGCCTGGTAGTGCTGGGGTGCTCTCTGGAGCCTTAAACCAGGTTTCTGTTACTGCACATATATCTATTTTCTCCATACTGAGGAGTGCCTCGAGTGCATGTATTTTGAGGTTTAGACTTCAGGCATTGAGTAGCATTACCCTCAGTTTTTTGTTACTTGCGATATTTACGTTGGTGGGTTTGTCTTTTGAGCCTTGCCTAAAAAAGGCACTATGGGGGTGGCAAGAGCCCTGTCCAGTATTCGAAAGCCTAAGGGTGACAGGTGCAAGCCGTCTCTAGCGAAGCAGTGTGGCATGTCGAGCATGACATCACAGGCTGACAGACACTGGATCCCCTTTGAATGACACCAGAAGCTTAGCCAATTGTTGAAATTGATCATTTTTCTCTATACCCTGGTATCATTCTTGGTGAGGGCAGGATGCTACTCAGGGTCAGGGTCATACCAGCCTGGGCTACTTGATCAGAGAGCCCCTCCATGTCTCTTTCATGTAGTCCAAGGAGGTATGGCTCATGTCATTCACCCCAACATGGACAATGACAGAGTCATATTTGTACTTGTTCTGGACTGACCTGAGTGCTTGTGTTATGTGGTGGATCCTGGCACCCAACAGGCAGCTAACAGTAACCTTCTCCTTGTTTAGCCTAGTGAATGGGACGTCAGTGTGCCTGACTATAGAGTAACCTATTACTAGTGTGTTGGGTATGTTATTTTGCCTTTAGGGCTGTGATTGCATGGCACACTGGTTTTGTGAAGTATGTGTTTCATGGTTTGTGTAGGGGGTGGAGGCTGCTTAGATATCTGCTTTGGAGGTCCCTGTTGCTTTCACAGATTTTTATTTAGAGCCTCCATGTATTTATGCGTGTTTTTTGCCGGTGCTGGTTTCATAAGTCTATCTGAGACTGGTAGTGTGATGCAAGTAATTCCCTTCTCCTCTTGACTGCCTGGTCCAGTCTTGGGTTGAGAGAATTTAGCCTCCAGTTTGGCTGTATAATTGCATCTCTCACATGTATTAGTGTTTGGTGGAAGGAGGAGAGGGTTGTCTGTGTAAATGAAGCAATTGTAACATTGCCTCAAAATGCCCAGATTCATCAGTTGGACCAGAGAGTACACCTGAAACTGCCCTTTGGACATGCCTGGATAGGTACAGTGAACTGTTTTACTGATTGACTGGTAAAGTCAAATAGAGAGCCTTGTCCTTCTCTACAGTATAGGGGGTCTAGTGCTAAGGTTTATTAGTGCATGCTATGACTTTTGAGCAAGTGCCGGGATGAGAAGTGAATGGTTTGAGTGCTTAAGTTGAAAGTTTGCCTAGTTCCAAGGGAAAAATTGAAGATTAGACTTTGTGGAGCCGGGAATAGTTATACTCAAACTAACTGGTGCTGCCCGGTGCACAAATGCAGATTTTATAGCAGGGAAATGAAAGAGATAGAAATTAGCCCAAATGGCCAATAAACTACTAATGTCTGGGCTGAAACCACTGCTCCAGGGACACATAGGCTACTCAAAGCTCCCTCTCTCACTGTGAACAGAGAACCTTCCTTCTATCCAAGGAAGGTATGGGCAAACACAGAAACTTGTAACAGCCCTGAATTCAGCACTAACCTGAAAACTGGACTATACTAGCTTAGAAAGGTGGGAAAACAAGTTTTTTTTTTTTTTTTTTTCAGAAAATAAAGCAGATACAATCAAAAAACACTTTAAATGCACAGAAATGGCTATCACACTTGAGTGTGTAGCCTACAACAGTTAAACATGTAATTTAAACACAAAAATGACTTTTTAAAGTGCAGGCAGTAAAATAAGTACAATATGTAGCTGAAACAAACTTTTTAAATCACAGAAACTCTAGAAAATCTGTGTTTTAGGCGGAATTAGCTAAAGGCAGCAAGAAAAAGCAGAAAAATGATAATCACTCCAAAATCTCTCTTTTGTCTCTCTGCTGTTGTAGAACTCTGCAGGGCACCAGGCAGGAGCTTGCTGAGCTGTATACTAGCCCAAAAACCTCACAAATGGGGCTTTATAGCAGGGAAATGAAAGATAGAAATTAGCCCAAAATGGCCAATAAACTACAAATTTCTGGGCTGAAACCACTGCTCCAGGGACAGATAGGCTGCTCAAAGCTCCCTCTCTCACAATGAACAGAGAACCTTCCTTCTATCCAAGTAAGGTATGGGCAAACATAGAAACTTGTAACACAGCCCTGAATTCAGCACTAACCTGAAAACTGGACTATACTAGCTTAGAAAGGCAGAAAAACAAGTATATATATATATATATATATTTTTTTTTTTTTTTTTTTTTCAGAAAATAAAGCAGATACAATAAAAAAAAAAAAACACTTTAAATGCACAGAAATGGCTGTCACACATGAGTGTGTAGCCTACAACAGTTAAACAGGTAATTTAAACACAAAAACGACTTTGTTAAAGTGCAGGCAGTAAAATAAGTACAATATGTAGCTGAAACAAGCTTTTTAAATGACAGAAACTCTAGACAATCAGCGTTTTAGGCGGAATTAGCTAAAGGCAGCAATAAAATGCAAAAAAATGATACTTAATCAGTCCAAAGTCTCTCATTTGGCTCTCTGCTGCTGTAGAACCCTGCAGGGTACCAGGCAGGAGCTTGCTGAGCTGTATACTAGCCCAAAAACCTTACAAATGTGGGTTTTATAGCAGGGAAATGAAAGAGATAAAAATTAGTCCAAAATGGTCAATAAACTACTAATTTCTGGGCTGAAACTACTCCTCCATGGACAGATAGGCTGCTCAAAGCTCCCTCTCTCACAGTGAACAGAGAAACTTCCTTCTATCCAAGTAAGGTATGGGCAAACACAGAAACTTGTAACACAGCCCTGAATTGAGCACTGACCTGAAAACTGGATTATACTAGCTTAGAAAGTTGGGGAAACAAGTATTTTTTTTTTCATAAAATAAAGCAGATACAATCAAAAAAACACTTTAAATGCACATAAATGACTATCACACTTGAGTGTATTGCCTACAACAGTTAAACAGGTAATTTAAACACAAAAATGACTTTGTTAAAGTTCAGGCAGTAAAATAAGTGCAATATGTAGCTGAAACAAGCTTTTTAAATCACAGAAACTCTAGAAAAATGGGCGTTTTAGGTGGAATTAGCTAAAGGCAGCAAGAAAATGCAGAAAAATGATACTTAATCACTCCAAAGTCTCTCTTTTGTCTCTCTGTTGCTGTAGAACTCTGCAGTGCACCAGGCAGGAGCTTGCTGAGCTGTATACTAGCCCAAAAACCTTGCAAATACGGATTTTATAGCAGGGAAATGAAACAGATAGAAATTAACGCAAAATGGCCAATAAACTATTAATTTCTGGGCTGAAACCACTCCTCCAGGGACAGATAGGCTGCTCAAAGCTCCCTCGCTCAGACTGAACAGAGAAACTTCCTTCTAGCCAAGTAAGGTATGGGCAACACAAAAAGTTGTAACATAGCCCTGAATTCAGCACTAACCTGAAAACTGGACTATACTAGCTTAGAAAGGCGGGAAAACAAGTATTTGTTTTTTGTTTTTTTTTTTTAGAAAATAAAGCAGATACAATCAAAAACAGTTTAAATGCACAGAAATGGCTATCACACTTGAGTGTGTAGCCTACAACAGTTAAACAGGTAATTTAAACACAAAAATGACTTTGTTAAAGTGAAGGCAGTAAAATAACTACAATATGTGGCAGAAACAAGCTTTTTAAAATCACAGAAACTCTAAAAATTCGGTATTTTGGATGGAATTAGCTAAAGGCAGCAAGAAAATGCAGAAAAATGATACTTAATCACTCCAAAGTCTGCCTTTTGTCTTTCTGCTGCTGTAGAACTCTGCAGGGCACTAGGCAGGAGCTTGCTGAGCTGTATGGGATTCCCAGATCTATCAAGTTGGCCACAAACACATTGGAAATTGCATATCCATGTTGAATGGTCCCATAATAGGATTGTCAGGTTAGGATTATGGATAGGGTTTTTAACAGGCGTCTCCTAGGGTACTTTTTAGGGTTAAGGCTAAGATGTTGTGTAATGCTAGGATACAGTATTGCTATCCGATGCAAAAGCTAGCTGCTTTAAGCAAATTTCTGTACAATCCCACACTGTTTACCAGTTTCAGATCTAATCTTAACTTTATAAGTAAATTTTACTGTCCAGGAGTTTGCTGCTATACACGGCTAACTGGCATGGTCCACTGGGCAGCTCTGAGCAGAGAAAAAAAAGCTTGAAAACTGACACCTATGCCCTCTATCCAGTAAACAACCACACATTGAGCTTTCTGCAGTCCTTCCAAACTCAGAGAGAGATCAATTAAACATCTTCTGCCACAAGATGTCTGATCCTGGACTTTTTTAATTAAAAGCACTTCTCAAGTGCGGATTAAACAAACAACTACCAAACAACTAAGTCCCTTGCTAATTCACACTTCTGATCAGATTTGGAGGCGTGCAGACTAGAAAAGCCAACAAACAAAGAAATGTCTGTTTTTCACACAAAATTAAATAAATGCTTTAAAAATGCTCAAAAACAGTAATGATCACTGTATAAAGCAATTATAAGTGCAGTTAATCAAGAAAATATTCTGATACATTGGATAGCTCTGGATGGTAGTTGAAACACTGGAAAAGTATTGCAGCTTTCTCTGTAAGTGAACCAAAAATGAAGTTTGAGATGTAGGAGCACTTTTCAGATGCAGTACCCTGTTCCCTTTCCTGATGGACCATTTTCATTGTCAATACCAGTACCACTCCTGTCCTGGATAGTTATGTTTTTCAACTTCAGTATTAAATTTCATCTAAACAGCTTTTCATTTTAGTTGCTTACCTTGCATAACATTTTTAAATGGCTTTGGCCTATAGCCATAGTGAATTTTCTGCCATATTGTTAGGTATGGAGCTTTTGTATTGCCAAAACTATGCCAAACACTCATTTTCTATAATGTATAGGAACCTCCCTAGGCTGAAGTCTTCCACTGAGATACTTCCTCCCTAAGTAAGTCTGGCTAAGTACAGCAGCCACTGTCATGGTTTGAAGCACAATGAGTTCTTAAGTGTAGTCAGAACTGGCTAAAACAGGGGATCCTCTAAAAGGCCTGTGTAAGAATTTATTATGCATGAGTCTGGACAACCGTACCTGGTCTATTCATTTTAGTAAGATTTATAAATGGGAGTGTCTCTTATAATGTAATTGGAGTCAAACTTTCTATAGTACTCTGCTGTTCCTTTGAATGGTATCACCTGTTTCTTAGTAGCAGAGTAGGCCATGTGTGAATTGTCTCCACCTTGGCAGGTTCTGGACAAATCTTAACAGCACACACTCTATGAACCAGTTAAGACACTTCTCCCATTCTGATTCTGGCACTTGTTGGCTTTAATAGTTAATTCCACCCTTTTTAGTATGACCAACTCCTCTGTAACATGTTGAACATTTGCTTGCTAAGCCCAGATGTAAATTGCAGTATCATCCAATTAAGTAAGAGCCCAGTCCCCAGCTCCTGCTAGGATGCACTGCACTCTATAACTGCTGAAAAGTTGCAACTGCATCCTTCAACCCAGGTTGTCTTGGTTAACTTGTATAAGCCAAAAGAGGTTAGAAAAGTTGACCTTTCACTTACTGGATGTGTCAAGGGTACCTGCAGTAACTCTTGATCAGGTCAGTAGCAGTTAGATTCTTAGTCCTGTTCAGCTGCTGTAAGGCTTCATTGGTCCTAGTTATAGGCTAAGCATATCAGGGTTTGCTTAACCTGCTTGGGCATCATAAATGGGGCCTGGATGATTGGCTATTGGTGCCCTTTGCCCACATGGTGCTACACCAGGTGGGTACACCCTGGCTTACCAATAAATATGATCCCAAACTCTTATAGCAGTGCCTAGATACCCTGAATCTGGGCAGGAGATATCTGCTGTAACATGGCTACCTAAAACACCAAATGTCAGGCTGAGCCCCACCAACAAGGCTCATGACAAGATTCCCCTCTGATTCCTCCCGTAATCCACTGCAGATACTGATCACCAGTGTCTCTCTTTCATGGGTAGGGTTTCATCACGGTAACATTTACACTGCTGCCTCTTAACTGACATCTCTGCAATGTAGTTAATATTACTTACCTTTCTCACAGTTGTGAAAGGACCTCCTATGCTGGTTGCATTGTATTGTGTCAAGCAGGAATAAGTGCCATCTTTTTCTGCCTAGCATAATGCTCTCCTGCCCTGACTGCCTGGTCATACTAGACCTTTTGATGGTGCCATGCTTGTGGTAGGGTTTTTTGTGCCATCCCCTTGGGCTAAGTCTACCCTGAAATTTAGGACATATTCTACAGCAGGTTCCCTTTAGAAGTGACAGTCACTGTCTGTGAAAATCCTGTGGACACTTGGGGGTACCACTTTGTGTGCAAAGGCAAGGTTCAGTATCTGTCACAGTTGTGCTTGAAATGGTCTATGAATGTTTCAAAATGGTCTTTAGTGTAGATTTAAACCTCTGCACCAATCCACTCATCATTGGATGGTAGGGGTAGTCTTTAAATGCTTTACCTCACAGCACATCCGCAAACAGGCCAGCAGGTCTGACATAATGTTACACCTCTGTCTGTCAGCAATCCTCTGGAGGTACCTGCTGTGCTGAAAATTACTACCAGAGCATTTGCCGTATTCTCTGCTTCTACAGAGGACAGAAACACTGCTTAAGGGTATCTACAAGCATAGTTCACTATCATTAGGATATACCTCTTATGTGTGGAACTTGTGGTATTAAGAGGCCCCATAATGTCCACAGTTACTTTCTGAAATATTTTTTTCAACAATGGAGTAAGGTATCAAAGTAACTTTACTTTTATCTCATACCTTGGCAACCTTCTGGTCCTGCTTATATGTCTTGCAGTGCCCTGTCACATGCTTTGCAGTACCTGAGAAAGAGAAATTCTGAATAAGCCTTCTTTTTGTAAACTTTTTGCTCATATGACCTAAAAAAGGATATCATGGGCTATGACCAGGAATACCATTTGGTAGGCCCTTCATATTACCAGCTGCTGTAACACTTCTTCTTCTAGCCCTTCTTCAGTTCTCCATTTTCTGAAAAATAACCCATTGTCCCAGTGTACTGACTACCCATATCCTTGAAGACCAAGAGCCTCACTAGCTATGTCCCTCAAGTTCCGTAAAGTGAGGTCTGAAAGCTAAACCTGCATCAGCTCTTTATTTGTGACCTTCCCCAACTCTACCTCTGGCATTGTCAAAATCATTTCCTTTTAACGCAGCCGCAAGGATATTATCAAACAGTGCCACATGGTTGTTGCATTGTCCTTCTTCCTGTTCCAAACTCTGGCCAATGGAAATTGAAAAGGTGTCCCTCCCATGGCTCTGACTGTGTGATTACCCATGCAAGTGTCATTCCCTTTTAACCACTGCAGGCTTATCAATATCTACATCCACTGAGTGTCATTCTTGGCAACAATCTCTTTCCCCCCAGTGGTACAGACCCTTGTGGTAGATTGGTGTTGTAGTTGACTATAGACAACCCATCACTGTTATAACACCACCCACTTGTTGCATCACCTGACTTTTGTCCACTCACCATTGGCTCATTAAACATTGGTAGTACACATACCCCATTCTTCACTGAAAACATTTAACCACAAGAGCAGGGCATATACTACAAATGGTGGCCTCTCCATTTGTCTTTGACATCTGCTGTGATGTTTGGCTGCCTCATGAGTCTCGTAATACCCATGTGTAATGCTGGGCTCCCCCCTCTGTGTACAGTTGTGACTTATTTAGTAGATGGAGGTCCCTCTACCTCTCCAGCTCTTCAACAATGTTACCTTCCCAGTCTTTCAGCCAAATTCCCATGTTTCCAGACAGGGCATTGCATGTACTCTGCCTCACCAAAATGAGTGCTAGCCTTTCAAATGTAGTAAATTAATAACCAATCATCAACCTATGAAAGTTATTGCTTATTTCTGCAATTTAATTTCTTGTACTATCATTTTCCTTTCTTTTATGCTCTCTAAATTTCTTTCTGTATGCTTTAGCAGTCATTTTAAAACATTCAGATAAACATTGTTTAACTTTAACATGATTCAGTCTACATCAGTCTTTTTTGATACAACATGCATTACTTTACCTACGTGCATTGGAGTTAAAAACTTTGCCCCCTGCCTGTAGTCAGTTTGTTTTAAATACCTTTATTAAATTATCACTTAAGACAAAGGCACGGTTTACCTTCAAAATGTTGAATGAGACATCGTCGATTCCATGTATGGGTAGTCCGACCTCCGAATGCTGAAAAAGTCCAACACCGATATTCTAAACCATACAGACTCACCTCCTTCTTGACCCATGTTAGCAGTTGTTTTTAGGTGTAGCACAGTTGGAAATGTTGAAGTTGGAATTTTTTTCAGCATTTGGACCATTCGATATGACGGATTTTGTGAAATAGGTTCGATGATGTGCAGAAACAGTGAAGCAGAATTGACGTTATGAAGGTAAACCTATAGGCACACGTGTATTAATAGAAAAGAAAACAAACCATATTTACACTTTTCTTATACAAGCATTATACATTACACATTTTCTTTGTTTTTAAAAATATTCACACCATTACATAAAGTGCTAAATTCCTGCCCTCACTTAAACCTCACTCCTCCTCCTAAACATTATTTTACATGTACTGTTTAACAAATTCCACATATTCTATGTAATTTGCTCTTTTCCTTTTCTAAAGATCTCATCTTTAGTTATTTTATGTCCTTTACAATATTCAGTACTTCAAATACAGTTGGCTTTGAATTTGATTTCCAGTTTCTAGTAATTGCTTTTTTATGGCAGCCAATATAACTGAACTTAGTATAGGCAGTTCAGATCTTGTTTTCCAGCTCAAAAGCATAATTTCCTTAGTTACAACCATTTCTCCACTAAAATTTCTGGCACAGCCCTCTGCAAGCCAACTTATGACACTCCCAATACACGTTTACAGCTACGTCTCTGTTTTTCATCACACTACAGTATTTTGCTAGCTTCCTGAAAAAAATTCTGTAAAGTCTGCTTGAGGTATACAAATACCTAGACAAACACCTTCAAGCAAAATTCCTAAACCTTCTAGACATTGTCACATATTTTGGAGCCATACAGCTGTCCTTTCATTGCTCATTTTGTAAATTGCCTTTCTAGTTTTCTCTTTCCAATCTTTTCTGACCTCCTCTGATTGATTCTGATAGTTATTGTGCAGTAGTTTATATGCCTTACTAATTATCCCTTTTTAACATCAACTTCTGTTCCAGACTCAACTAAAAACTCTACCAAAGCTGTTTTTCACTTAATACTCCCCCACCCCCCTTTATTTGCCAAAACTCTGAAATTAATCCCTGGTAGAAAATGCAGTCTCTAACCTACAGTCCAAACTCCTGCTTGACCTCATCCCATTCTATTACCTTTCCCTCTCTAGTCATTTGCTCCTAATACCTTTGTTCCTTTGCAAATTTTGTCTGGTAAATTTCATTCCCCTCTTGCCTGTTTTCTCTACCCCCTGCAGTCATGCCTAATTGCAAAAATCTCCTTTCCCATTCCTGTTTTGTGCTAGTTCTTAGAATATTTTGTGCAAATTTATAAATATAATATTTTGTGTGGTTGATGTTATTCTCCTTAAGGATCTACATCTAAAATCATACTCACTCCTTATTTCTCTAACATCTTTCCTGTTTTGTCATCATTCTATTCAACTTTGATTTTAACCTACAGTTTTTGTTATATATATGAGCCTTAACTGTGTAGCTCTAAAGTATCCATTAATATCAGGTAATCCCACATAGATCTATGAGGAGGATCAACTTGTCCCACTTAACTCTTGCCCTCTTCCCCTCCCAATTAAATTCCTTCAACACTTTATTAATTATTGTCCACAACTTCTCATCTAGTTGATTAAAATATGCCTGACTTGAATTTAAAACTTAAGAGACTAAAAATTTTTCACTGCTTGCATCTTATTATCCATAATGAACAGCCTTGTTTTATATCATGAAAATAAACTGTCTCAAAATATTCCATAACACTTGAATGTCCTTTTATGGCTTTACTGAGTACAAAATAATAACATAAATAAATGTAACTTTTCTTGAATAGACAAGTGCTTTATTTTCTCTGCCACTGGCTCTAAGTATACTGCAAGTAAAAAAGGCAAAGGAGGACACCCCTCTGCCTGGATTCTTTGTTTAAAAACAGCTTGTTAGAGAGGAGTCCAGCCACCTTAAATCTTGCCTCTTACCCATCATATTTATTCCTAATTAACCCTATTATTCTATCAGGGAATGCATATGTATATGATTCCATTGCCATACTCTTGAAATCTCAGCTGATTTTACCGAATGCTTTTTCTGCATTAAGACCCAACAATAATAGCCATATTTTCTTGCATTCTGCTTCCCTGTGGATCACCATTGTTCTGTTAATATTGTCAAATATTTGCCTCACCTCCACAAAACCACACTGGTCCATATATGTCAATTTTAGCGGCACCCCTGTCCTTCTCTTAGCTAGTACAGATATAAACACTTTATAATCATGGTTTAAAACTGAAATGGCCCTATATGAAACTGTATCTGATGGGTCTTTTTCCTAGTTGAGTAATGCAGCCGCCACAACTTTTTCCAAGATGCTGGTGCTACATCTCCTTTTATAATACAGTTAAATAAAACCTTCTGGAACTTTATCCCTTTCTTCCCTCCTACCTTCCAGGCTTGCACAGGAATGCCATCTGTGTTTGGAGACGTCCATGACTTCCCCATTAATTGATTACGCACCACCATTTGTATCTTCGTATCTGAGCTGTTAATTGTTGGCCTTCATTTCCTCTAACACTGGCACAATTACTTCTTCCATAAATATTTTCATTTGTGCCTTTTCTTGGTTCCCACATTCCTATGATTTATGCAGATGTTCATAAAATTTCCAAAATATCTATACCACCATAGGATCTCTGCTTATTTTTCTTGTCATCGGCTCCTTAACTTTGATGACGACCCTTTTCTACTGTCTTTTGTCTAAGTTGTTGTGCTAAAATCTTTTGTGTTCTGGAGTTATTGTCAAAAAATGGCAGCCTTTCTAAACTCACGCATTTTATTCAAATGCTCCCTTATCTGCAGTTGTTCCCTACTTTTTGTTCTGTCAGATTAACCTTATTCTGGAATACTTTAACCTTTGTTAGCTCTTCTAAATAATATCTATTACTTCATTCCCATATCTCTATCTCTCGTAATTCTACCATATTTTATCCCACTCACTATCTATCCCTTCTGAAGAAATTTCTGTCTTCCCCAATAACTCTTGAATAAAATCTTCTACCCATTCCTTAAATACCTCTGTGTTTTACAAGTAGGACAGTGTCAGTGTCTCATTTGTACTTCACTTCCCTGCATACTTATCTTAATTTTTAACAATGTTGTTCTTCTTCTTTCGGCTTTTCCCTGTTAGGGGTCGCCACAGCGGAACTCCGGTCCACTAATGATTGGCAGTAGATCTTTACGGTGCCAAGGTGCCAGCTCGACGCCCAACCTTTTAACAAAGGCATGCCCATTTATACATGTCTTTCGAATGCAACTCGACCATGGGGAGGACATGCAGACTTCACACAGAAGGCACTCCAGCCAAGAATCAAACGGGAGAACCTCTTGCTGTGAGGCGACAATGCTACCGCTACACCACTGTGGCTTATATATCTTAATTTTTAACAATGCATGATCTGAAATAGTTACAGGATTTGTGAACGAGTTTCAGTTAAATATAATATCTCAATCAGCTGGCTAGAGAAGTTGTGGGGAAGTGCTGGTCTATGATACAGTCAGGAATGACTCTTGGGGCATGGGTAACAATAACAGGTTGGAGTTCAGTTTTAGAATAATGTTTGGGTGGACTTACTACTGAGTACTTGAATTTCAGTACAAAACAACTAGCCTGGAAACCTTCTTCTGCCTCTAGCAAGAAACAGTAAACTAATTATAGTAAAAAAGTCATTAATATGATACTAAAATCAGTGCAAGAAGCATCATTACACTCAATATTAAGCAATTTTATCTGTGGTCTTTTAACCTGGTGAGTAGTTTAAGGGGAGAGACTTTGCAAAATGATACTTATATACTCATTGTCAACAGCCAATAAACAGGGAGAGGGAGGGACCTATATTGTCAAATTATCATAAGGGGCAGGCAACAATAGATACACTGGGGTTAAGAACACAACTACAACAGGATGGCTGGGAGGAAAAACAGTTAGACCCTTAGCTCTACGCTGACTGGCCTGGAACTGCCCCCAATTCAGACAAGTACTGAACTAACTGGACATACACTCAGTACACAAGAATTTAACCAGGGTTTAATAACAACAGTTAGACCACTTAAATAGCAAAAAGGCAGTGCAACTATGCAACTACTTGATTTGTTATATGCCTTCAGTGTTTCATTTATTTTAAACACCTCTGAGTGCATTTGATTTATTTTTTTCTTGAATTACTGGAAGCCATGTCCTGTACGAAAGCCAAAACTTTAACTGATTTTTTCCTTTTGAACAGCTAGACTCTTCTTTCCTTTTTTGGTTTATTTTCTCTCAGTTTCACCAAATTTATTCTTGCCATCAACCAGGCAGTATAATTACAGGCCAGTGACTAAATGTTATCCTAACTGATTGTTTCACTGGCCCTTTTTTCCTGTTTTCTGTTTCCACACTGGGGGATCTCAAATCAACCTGTTGATCAGGGTACAGCCATTTTGGAAGCCTCTGCCCCTAGTGAACTTGGTGTTGGTTTCATAATCTTTGACATGCCTGAGTGAAGCTATTAAAGTTACCCAACTCTGCATGTTATGGAAATAATTGACTACAGACATGGCAACTAGGTTTGGTTTCTCCCTCCAAAATGCTCACACGTCTTTGGCAATGGGCCTACAATTCCTTTTTGAGATGGCACTGCTTTTCTCTTTCTTCAGCTTACTGTTGCTCTCTTTGTACTTGAGTCTGTTTTACTGCTGTAACTGCCTTGGTCTCCTGATGTTTCATCTGTAGTACAAGTCAATTTAATGCCAACCGGGTTGTGAGGTCATCTGGTTACATGTTCACACATATTTTCCTGCCACTGAAAAGCATACACATTGCAGATTAAATCACATACTTTAGTTTATCTTCTGCAGGTTTTATCAGGCTTAAGTGCAGCTCACACATCTTTTATATTCTGATTCTAAAAATAATAGCATATTTGTATCCAAACCTCACAGTAAATATTAGGGGAAATGGCTTGTATTCATTCTGTATACAACAGAAAGGAAGGATCAGCAGTCACTAAAATCATAGAGTAACTTTTATTATTATTCATCGTTTGTGATATTTATTTGGCTCAAGGAGATACAGAGCAAAGGATTTATTTATTTATCATTTGTTTACCGGGAAAGTCCAACTGGGACAGAGCCCATTTTCAGCAGAGGCCCAGGGAGAAAAGCTCCATAGGGAAATTACATATAGGAAATTACATATAAGTACATGCAATTATACATCATGATACATACAAATGTTTACAGTCAGATTATTATTACATACAATTATATATCATGATACATACAAATGTTCACAATCAGATTATAATTACATACAATTATACAACATGATACATACAAATGTTCACAGTCAGATTATAATTACATACAATTATACAGCATGAAAACATACAAATGTACTACTACAGCTGCAATGAATTACAATAAGTAAAGAACAATATGATATGTGTTAGATGATTACTGCAGCTTTAGAGCTATCACCATTGGTTATATACAGTCATAAGGTCACTGAAAACATGGAGTGACTTTTATTATTATTATTAATGGTTTGTGATATTTTGTGATTAGTTGATCCTTTCAATAGAACAAGGTGGTTTAGGATTACCTGATTTGAAGGGATATTTTATAGCAACATAGTTAAGTCTCATATACATAACACAAGCCAAAAGCTATAGTTAAAAGTTGAAAGGGACGATGACGAAGCAGGGGAAAATTCAAGGAATAAGGAGAGAGAGGGATTTTTGTTGCAGATCCTTAAGGAGAATAAGAGCCATACAGAATATTATATTCAGATAGTAGCAGAAATTATTCTAAGAACTAAACCAACACGAGAATGGGGAAGGGAGATTTTGCTGATGGGGATAACTGCAATTAGGTTTACTGAGAATAAGCAAGAGGGAGATGGAATTCAGTGGTGAAAACTGGCAAAGCAACCAAGGTATTGGGAGCAAATAACTTGAGAGGACAAGGTAATGCAAAGGGAAAAGGCCAAGAAGACCTTTAGACTGTAGGCTAGAGACTGCCTTCCCTATCAGGAATTGATATCATAGTATAGGCAAAGAGAAAAAGATAGGGGGATCCTGAGTGAAAGACCTGTTCTGGTAGAGGTTTTAGTTGAATCTTGAACAGGTTTCATCAGGAGGTAGACAGCAAATGTTGGTGGTGTGATCATAGGAGGTTACTAGGCTAATGGCCCTAGAGCCCTTACAAGTATAGCCAAGAGTTTATACCCAAAAAGAAACCTCCTGATGAACAGGAATGTATCATCATGGATCTTATACACAAAGACATTGGTAATCTCTAAACTCTGGACCCCACTCAGTTCGGGTTTGTAAAAGGCAGATCATGTCTCCTAAACCTAATAGACTTCTTTGAAGCAGTCTCCAAAGCCGTAGATGAGGGTAAGGTGGTTCACACAGCCTCTCTAGATCTCGCCAAGGCTTTTGACACCATCCCCCACTCTGGAATTATAGATAAACTCACTAAACTAGGTATAAATCCCTATGACAGAAGATGGGTTGCCAACTGGCTCACTGACAGAACCACACTGCGAAAGTAGCAGACTCCAAATCTGACTTCAGACCAGTGACAAGTGAAGTACCACAGGGTGCAGTCCTGGGTCCTCTCCTGTTTGATATCTACTTTTCTGAAGTACAAGCTAACATAGAAGGTCTTTGGCTAATGAAGTTCGCAGATGACTGCAAACTAGGAGCCATAATCAAAACTCCTAACGATGTGGACATCCTACAAAAGGGCCTCATGGAGACAGATGCACAGTGTCAAAGCCATGGGCTCAAGCGAAATGCCAAAAAGTACATTGTCATCCCCTTTGGTAAAAACTCTGTACCCATGAGCTACCACATAGATGGTAGTCTACTTAACACCGAAAGTGTGATAAGAGACCTTGGGGCACAGGTGGACAGTAGTCTCTCCTTTAATAATCACATTGCCACAGAAATCCTTCTACATGGCACACCTCATCACAAAAGATTTCTCATCCAGGAAAAAAAGAGGCCATTGTTCCCCTCTACTCGTCACTCATTAGACCCATTATAGAGTACAATGCCCCTTTTGGTATGTACCTCACATGACATCTACAACAACTGGAAAGGCCGCAGAAATACCTCATAAAGAGGATTACCAGCCTCAAACAGATGCCCTATGCAGACCATCTGAAAAAACTCCAGCTTTACTCCATCGTATATCGCCTACTCAGAGGCGATCTCTGCCTAACATACAAAGCTATGTCAAACCCAGAGCTGTTGGACATGCTCCACTTAAAGAAATCTCAATCCTTCCGAGCAACACACTCTAGGGACATAAACCTTGTCACTACAATAAACAGAACATGCTGGAGGGATAGATTCCTGTCCCAGAGACTTCTCATACTCTGGAACAAAATACCTATCTATATCAAACAAAGCTCCTCATTAGCACTCTTCAAAAAAATCTTGATGATTGGATGGGAAATAGGAAATTCACCCTGGGGATCACCTCTGTGGCTCTGCTCGACAGGGGCACAGGAAAATCATTTTCTTGGGTGGTGAAAGCCAGGGTACCTTTTTGGCTAGGCTTATATAGGCCCTAGAACCAATAGCCTAGTACCTACCTATGAACCTATGAATGAGAAGTTGCTGATAAAAAAGAGGTAATTAGCAGGGCATATAAAATATTGCATAACTTTAGGAATTAATCAGAGAAGATTAGAAAAGATTGGGAAGCGAGACTGGATAAACAATTCACAAGTAAACAATACAAGGACATATGTATGTCTCCCAAATATGCAACAAAGTCTAGAAGATTTATGATTTTTGCTTGGAAGTGCTTGCATAGGTATTTTTATACCCCAAGCAGACTCCAAAGAATTTTTCCTCAGGTAGAAGCAAATGTTGGTGGTGTGATCATAAGATCATAGGAGATACTAGGCTAATGGCCCTAGAGCCCTTACAAGCCTAACAAAGAGTTTATACCCAAAAAGAAACCTCAGTCAGCACCTGTCACCCCTGTCAATGAGGGACACAGGTGGAACCACTGGGACAAATTTGTGGTTACCCATCCACTCATGGGGAAGAAAGAGGTAACCAGTAACATATTTTTGTAGTGTAATGAGCTGGCAGATTGTAAAAAATTCTCTACAGAGTACTCTGTCAGAAATATTGGGGGAGCAAATGGGTGTAACTAAGGAAATGATTATATTGAGGTGGGATACAAGATTTGATTGCCCAGACATAGTAAGGTCTTGTTAAGTTTATTCTGGTGGCTCTCAAAAAAGCAATTACTAGAAAATGGATATGAACTTCTAAACCAATTGTTTTTGAAGTACTGAATAGTGCAGCAGAGATAAAAGAAATGGAAGTGGGATTTTTAGAAAAGGGTAGAAGCAAATTACATAGAAAAAAATGGAAATGGTGGGAATAATACATGCAGAATAATGCTTTGGAAGAGGAGTGAGGTTTATGGGAAGGCAGGAATTGATCAATGTGTGTGATGTTGGATTGATGATAATTATACAAAAGAATATATGTAATGTATAATGTTTGCAAATGGGAATATGTTAATATGGTTGTGAAGGGAGATACTGCCAGCACAGCTATCTGGAATTTTGTAAATAATTAAATATAATTTGTGAATATCAACATGATTTATAGAAGATGCTTGTGTTACAACTGTATTAGAACTGTAAGTTATGTGTATATCAAACTTGTTTGTACAGACGTGTTGGAAAAGGTATTTGCAAATGCTTGTGTTTAAAACTGATCCACAGTTTACCCTAGTGGAAGAGAACAGAAATATACATGCATTATTGTAACTGTTTAAGTGTATATATTTTAACAGTGGAAACTGGAATACAGGAGGTTAACATCAGAAAAATTACTGAAAATAAATTACTTTATGGCTACACCATAAAAGATGGAGGGTCAGATTCAATAATGCCTACACTAAGTGTACACTGTTCTGCATGAGCAAACAACACAGACATAATGCACACCTTCTTCCTCCTAATTTTAGTTTTCCTACTGACATTCTTGCAGCTTTAAATATTGACAGGGATTCGTAAAGGTTACCACAAAGTGTAGACTACATGTACACTTAATGTAATTTTTCTGAGTGACTAGAAAGCACAAAAAATTGATAAGAATTTTATTGAATACATATTATGTACACTTAGTATAGGCTTTATTGAATCTGGCCTGGAATCTTTCAGTTTCAATGCAAAAAAGGAGACACAATGTCTAAAACTAGGGAGCTTTCTGCATTGTCTCTAGGGTGAAATACTTACTGCTTTTGAAATGTGAAAGAATGCAATTGTTTTATGACTTCCAGCAACTGTCAAATATCTGAGGTCTATGTAACTTTCACAGGTAGATACTAAATACTGCTAGCTTCCAGCAGTGGGGGGGTTCATGTGGTAGAGTCAGATGACAAGAAATTATGTCATTCTGAAAGCTATCCCAGCAGTAATTTTTGAGATATTAATTTGAGAAGTCTCTTAGAGAGGCACAGCATTTTGTATTCTGTCTTTGACAAAAAAATACAGAACTTGCTGCAAACCACACAGAACAGTCACAGGCAATGTAAACTAAATTTGTATATAAGATTTTATCTCTCTGGGTAGAGACACTTCTTCAGATACTCAAAATTGCATTCTTGCCTTCTTATATCCACCCTAACCAATCATTTAACAGCACTCAGTTTACTATTAACCATTTAATTACCCTGTAAAGGTTCTTACTTGCAACATCACATTCTAAAATTATATTAACTGTCTATGATTTTCTGACTAATAAAAGTAATAAAAATAAAAAAGTAAAAATAAGTTATACAAAAGTTCATAAAATTCACTTGTTATACATAAAAAGCATTTACGAACAGGAAGGGCAAGAGGGTATACATAAAAGTGAGAGACTCGCAAACAGAACTGGAGGTAGTACAGAACAGAATCAATGGAAAAATGAAGCAAATAAACAAAACAGCACACATTTTCAGAACTGGGGCCAAAACCACAATCCCAGATTTAATGGACAGCAACAGACGAGCAAATAGGGAAAGAGACGGCAGAAGAGATGAGAGCAAGTCCGATAAAGAAAAACTGCACGATTTTATTTAACAAGGACAATGATTTTAAAATATTTAATTATTCTGACTGCCATATAGAACCCTGTTTGATAGAATTGTTAGCAAAATGGTACTCATTTCTACCTTCAGTAAAAGCTGATAAAGCAAGTATTTTGATTGATATTAAATTGTTTGTAAGGAAGTTAAATCTGACATTATCTTTGGGGCAAAATGAAGTTAATAGCAGAGAATTTCATATAGCAAGTGCTTTTAACCCCCACTGCATCCTGTGTTATTATTGTTTAAACAAATTTGCAACATGGATGTCCAGAATTGTTTAGAGAATGTTTATAATAATGAAAATGCTGTGTTTAACATAAGTAAAGAGGAGAAGCAAGCACTAAGAGAACTTAAAATGCTGCCAGTAAGGATCGTGAAGCCAGACAAAGGCGGTGGCCTAGTGATAATGGACAATGAAAGTTATATAACAAGAATGAAAAAGTATTTAGAAAGTGACACGTATATGGAGGTGTCTAGACATGAGGTAAATGTTGCTTACTCACATATTAAATCTGAATTTAATGAAATGTTCATGGAAGCAAGAATTAACATAGCATTTTTATTTATTTGACTATGCCAATGCCGCAAATTCCTATCCTGTTTGGCATACCAAAAATACACAAAAACATAGAAGATCCACCAATGAGACCCCTAGTGGATGCCAGGAATAGCATTACATATGCAGGAGCTAAAATAGTGGATAGCCTATTAAAGAAATATGTCAAACAAGAAGGAGAAATCTGCAAAGATTCATGGACTTTTTTAAGTAATATTAATAAACTGGAATTTAGGAGAGAATACAATTTCCTAACAGTAGATGTTAGGGACCTGTATTCCTCAATTCCCAATCATGAAGGGATAGAATGAGTGAGCCAGACACTTAGGGAAAGAGGTGTACCAAGAGAGGAAATCACCTTAATTGAAGAATTGTTGGATATTGTGTTATCGAACAATTTTATAACATTTAACAACAAATTTTTCCTCCAAAAATTAGGGGTAGCGTTGGCTCTCCTTGTGGAGCAAGTGGAGCAAACCTCGTAATGGCTCACTGGGAATATGAGTTCATTGAAAAGGTAGATGAGATAAAGGATAAGATTCACTATTTTACAAGATTTTTGGAAGACATTTTCATGATAATTAAAGGGGATAGGGAAATGGCTAATTATTTATTGACATATTTCAACAGTATAGGGAAATGGCTAATTATTTATTGACATATTTCAACAGTACTACCGAATTTTTACATTTTACATCAGATTACCAGACTGAAAGGATAGTATTCCTAGATGCAGAGTTAAGGAAAAATTTGGTGGAAGAACAATATATATCAAAAATGCACAGGAAAGAAACATATTCAAATGCATACTTGCATTTTTCCAGCTGCCACCCACTACATCAGAAAAGATCAGTGGTGAAGGGGCAGCTGGTTCGGGCTGCCCGGATGATTATTAGAGATATAGACTTTGATCTAGAGTTCATTAAAATGACTGAAATGTTCATGAAAAGAGGTTACCCTAAATCCTTAATAGAGAAATTGTTTGTAGAGGTACGGGACAAGAGGAAACGTGGTGTGTACAAACCAATTTTATTTGAGCACACTTATATGAGTAATATGGTTTATAACAACACTGTTATAGAACAAGAGAAGGATACCTTTGTTCTACATAACTTCGTAATAACCTACAGTCTGGAATCAAAGGAAATAAAGAACATCATCTTGAAAAATTGAGAAATATTAAGGACTGAAGGTTTTGTAAGATAAAAAGTACAGACTATACCACAGATTACTTATAAAAGAGGACCTAATTTGAAGGAACTCTTGGAAAGAAATGTTGAGAAAATTCCTAGTAGACAAGGGATGTATAGATGTGGGATGTGTAACTTGTAAATATATGACAACAGGAAGAGAATTTACAGTAAAAGACAAAGAATATATAATTAGACACAGATTAAATTGTCAGTCAAAATCAATAGTATACTTTGCCCAGTGTCAACAGTGTCCAGCCTTTTACATAGGAAGAACAGACAGAAAATTAAAAGAATGGGTGTACGAACACATATACAGCATAAACAAAAGTAAACAGGAAAATGCTTTGGCAAGGCATATTACAGAGTATCCCACTCATAAATTTAGTTTCAGAGGTATCGATCAAACTAAAAGTAGTAGTAGAGAGGGCCCAGAAACATTACATTTAGAAAGATTAGAATTTTTATGGCAGCTACGAACAAGTGCTTGCAATTTCCCAGACTTGAATGAAGTAGCTTCAATACTGTGTATACTGAAATTGAAAAGCCTTTTGAGATAAAGCTTTTTATGTATAACAAGTGAATTTTATGATCTTTTGTATAACTTTTTTTACTTTTTTTATTTTTATTACTTTTATTAGTCAGAACATTGTAGACAATTAATATAATTTTAGAATGTGATGTTGCAAGTAAGAACCTTTACAGGCTAATTAAATGGTTAATAGTAAACTGAGTGTTGTTAAATGATTGGGTAGGGTGGATATAAGAAGGCAAGAATGCAACTTTGAGTCTCTGAAGAAGTCTCTCTACCCAGAGAGATGAAAATAGCTTAATAAAACTTTGCTTCTTTTTAATATACAAATTTGGTTTGTTGCCCGTGACTGTTCTGCGTGGTCTGCAGCAAGTTCTGTATTTTTTTGTTTTTCAAATTTTATTTGACCTGGCAACAACTACAAGATCCATTTACCAGATCTGCCTTGTTCTGTAAGTAAGTTAGCTAGTGTATAGTAATTCTCTTAGATTCAGTCAGGAATATAGTGAAGCATAGTTGTGATGTTTTACTTTATTTATGTGAGACTGTCCTGCAATGTTGTTTTAAATATTTCCTGTGGTTTTGAACTCTGATATCACTGTGAATATATACTGAGTAATTTCTTGTTCTTTTACTATTTATTATTAAATATATATAAACCTTTCATTGTGGCTGATCTGTCTAGAGATATTTAAGTTTTGAGAGTACTTGCATATTTATTTGGTGACGCTGTGTCGGCCACTCCTAATAGCTTTGCTCTTGGTCAAACTACCATTTATATTAATATTAATATTACACAGTAAGATTAGACATCCTTTGTTAAGGGCCTTAAAGTAGCTGATAAGGAATTGGCTGGTGGCACTGGTAACTACCTTATAGTCTGATCAAAAGAGGCATAGCTTGTAAACCTGTGGCAGCCTTTCCCAGGTGTCTTTGTGTATGTGTCTAAATCAAACCTCAGATAATGTGTGTGTCAGCTACCTGGGCTGGGACACAAAGCACTGGTTGGACAGAGAGGGTGCTTGGCCACTCAGCTGAGATCTCAACTATATAGCTGTGCCAGTGGAGAGTTTTATTGGGGATCTCAAGAAAGAAGGAGAAAACAGCCCCAGACTGACTGTGGTCTCTGTGTGCTCTTAAGGGAAATTGCACTTGATACAGAGATCTACATCTGGAAATACTGTGTGTGTAACTGTCATCCTCCCAGTGTTAATCCCCCACTGGTGCCAATGGTGATGATTGAGGCTCCTTGATTACTGGTCCAATTGTCACAATGGTTTGTTTGTTTTCTTTTCTATAGATATTTGTTTGTCCATGTCTTAAGTGATAATTCTATAAAGGTATTAAAAAGGAGATACAGAGTAAAACAAAGATTACACTACTGAATGAAATGCTGCTCATCTATCTTTTTGTTCCTTTTTATTTACTTTACTTTATTTATTTATTTTGCATGAATATCACAGAGAATACAGAAAGTGTGGCAGTAATTCAATTTGATGGGTGTTACAGGTTATAGTTTATACAGAGAAATGCAGTTTAAGAGGTCTATGATTTGTGGTCAGACATGACCCCATGTTGCAGATATTAGGGGTGAGCACTATACATAAACTTATCTCTAAGGGACATAATACAAGTCCAGTTGTTATTACCTGTTAAATCTAGATTTGTGAAACATTATACACCGGAAATTCTAGTCTTGTTGATGTATAGAGAAGTCAGAAGAGTATAGCCAGAGAAATACAGCTGCCTTTCAGAGGTAATATGTTAGGTGTGCACCATTATGCAATACACTGAAGGTCAATACTAATAGAGGAGTCAGGGAAAAAAGGTCACGGCAAAACTGATAAAGCATCATCATCATTAACCCCCTTTTTTCCCATTTTCTTCATGTTCTCTTCTGTTAGTCACCTGTCATATTCATATCTCAATCATGCTCTCTACTCCTTCATATTTCCACCCATTAGCCTGTCCATCTCCATCTCATCTTCCAGCCTCTCCCAAATCTCCATCACATTCATCTTCATCCTCTTTCCTCTTTCCCATCTTCCTAATCTATTCCCATCTCTTTCAATCACATGTCTCTTTTTTTCTTCTCTGTCTCAAGTGTCTTCATTCTTTCTCTTTAACCTTTCTCATGTATTGGTGTCTTACCTCTTCTCACTTGGTGTCCTGTTTTCTTCACTTATCCTACACTGGTGTGTCGGTCTCTTCACCTCTACTGTTTTTGTACCCAGTTACCTTTTGTCTAGTTTGTTGCCTTTACTGTTATTTATTCTTTTGGTTATTCTGCCTTACTGTTTTCTATAACTTACTGGGATACTATTTGTTTTTTTCAGCTTTCTTTTTCCTCAAACCTCCTCCTCATTTCCTTCTAGCCTTTTCCTTTTTTTGCTTTTTGCTTAACAGATGGCTGCTTTCCAGTTTCTCCTCTTTGTTTCAGTCTTTATTCCTCTTCTTACTTGCTTTCAGTTGTTTTGCCTTGTTCTTTTGTTTCAGTCCATACATACAGCAGCTTTTCTTTTTTGTCTGTCTCCTATGACTTCATTCAGATTATTTCTTCAACATCTCCTCCACCTCCCCTGGCCATCCGCTTTCCATATCCAACTGGCAGATACTGGCTTCAACAGTTGCAGCTGTAATTGCACTTCTGCCATGACCTTGCAAAGCTTGCCCAATGTGTTTATTGTTTTTAGCTTGCAGTTTTCTTAGGACTGTTTTGAGGTTTTCTACTTTATTAGGACTGCTCTAATCAGATTTTTAGGGACTTCATAATATGCTTCTTTCACTGCATTATCTTCATATGCTTCTCTTTGGCTTCCATTTTGGTATCTCTTGATATGTCCCCTATGCAAACATGATGATTGTCTCTTCCATCATACATCTACTCATCTGTATATTCAATTATCACTACTCATCTGTGCTGCTTATTCTTGTCTGGTTTCGGTGCTGCTTTACCGTAGTGTGACACAAATTTACCAAAGTTGTAAATGTCCCATTCAAATTGTACACTGGTCCTGTACACTGGCCTATCTGTTTATCAACAACTTATCTGTGGACTGCACTTTATCAACATAACTCACAATTTTCCCTTCATAAACAATCTTCCATTATTCACCATTGGCACTGAACAATTTTTGGCCTTTCCTTCCCACTTGATTCTTTTACTGTTCTGCACTTTTTTTTGATTCTTGTTTCTTCTGTTTCTGTTCTTGTATCTTCTGTGTAGTAACAGCGGCCACAATAAACTCTCTTGCCTTCCAGAAGTAGCTGACAGTAGAAGGTCTTTTTTTTAGTGTTGATTGATATATATTTCTGTGGCTGGTGCAGCTGTTTTTGGTTGATCTTTGAATGATTCTTTTCTTTCTTTCTTCTTCTCTCTTGCCTTGCAACTTGATAAATGTTTTGGTGTCTATGTCATCGAGTTCACTTGAAGAAGAGAAGAAGAGTGCCCCTAATGCCTTTTTTTTTTTTGCTTGCTAGCTCTCTAGGGCCTCTTGTTAGCCAAGCAGTAATCCTCATTAGCTTGAGCCATCTTTTCTATCTCCCACTATTTCTTGCATTTCTGGTTTCTTTTGATAATTTCCCGGACTTATACATTCTACCAGCAGCTTGCCTTATGTACTGTATTTCCATACCTGGCTTTTCTGAATATCTTCATGCATGCTGCTTTGGGAAACTACCATTCATCTTTGACTACATCTGTTTCCTCTTCTTCCTGAGGTGCTAGAGTCTAAGCATTTCCTAAAACTCTTGTGATTTTTTTCCAGTTGACTTCCAGCTTCTTCTGTCTAGTTTCTTTTGAGCAAACCAGGAAAACAAAAAACAAACTCCAAAATACCCAGACCTGAGATCCACAAACATCCAGCAGGAACAAAGCCTGTTGGGAGGGTGGCCTAATGGTTAAGGTGTTTGCCTTATAAACACAAGGTACATGGTTTGAGTCCCACAAGGGATAACTGGCTAGGCTTAAAATGGCTTGCAAGGGCAGTTAGCCTAGTACTAATCTATGAACCTAATGTAAAAGTTTTGTACCAAAATTCTGAAGAAATCTTGATAGTAACAAGACAAAAGCGCTTATCCTGTGGAACTATTTACTGCTACTTCTTTTTACAATTGTGGAATTGCTTTTAATTTTGGTCCAGAACTTTTACATTAAAGGCTTTGTTCCTGCTGGATGTTTGTGGAGCTCAGTTCTTAGTTTCTTTTGAACTTAGAGCTTTCTCTGACCACTGCTTGCAGCTTATTGTGGCAACTTGTGTCTTATCCTGTGGGCCATCTGTTTCAATGAACAAGGCCTATTTTATTTTAGGCTAAGAAAATGTGATGGTTAGCGTGGTCCATGTATCCTGGCATGTTGAGTGTATTTCATTGATGCATAAAGGTTTAAATCTAGTCCCATGTCTGCAAGTACTTGCAAGATTGTCACAGATGTCTTGTGGTAGGCAGGGTAAAATAATTGATCCATCTAGCAGTTTAGGAAGAAAGGATTCTCTGGTTGTCATTCATCCTATTTGTGCTGGTTTGCCATCTGGCTCTGTACCTAATTTTTAGTGCACTTGTTTGATAGTGCATTCAGTGTAGTTCTGAAAGGAGATCTTGCAATTAATTATAACTCCCAGATGCTTCTACCTTTGCAAAAAACATATGTTTTATGAGGGTGGTGTGATAATATGTGGCATTTTGAATGCCCTGTGTTGCCTGTGCTCACCAGATATAATAACTTTGGTTTTCTGTTATTATTATGGATAACTCAAATCTCAGTAAACCTGCCATTTGAGGCATGAAAGCAGTTTTTGCAAGGTTTGTGTAAGAGTTTAGCTTGTTTACATAGCAAAGAAGGACAGGATCATTAGTACACTAGACTATAGCTGTTTACCCAGTATGTTCTTGCATTCTGTCAAAAACATGAGAATAATAGGAGGCCAGATATTGAGCTGAATGGCACACCAGTACTTAAAAGATGTATGGATCAGAACAGCAGATATACCATGTTATAGACTCTGTCCTTTGTGAAAGATTGCAAGAAAAGTATGTAAATGATCTAACCCCTCTTTTATGAGCTCTTGTAGCAGGTGATTGCGTAAAAGATTTTTTAGTAATCTAAATACATTGCTGTAACACAGAGAAGACTGGCTAAAAAAGTAGATGAAAGCTCCATCAACTTATGTCCCAACATGCCCCTGTAGAAGTATGCATTGTATTCATGACAGTATTTCCTGTTTGTTAAGGCAGATAGATGGAAGGCATTGCCTCAACACCATGTCTTGATCTATATACTTGTAATCCTGATATAATTTCCTGATTGCTGAGGTGGAAAGTAAGACATGATGAGCCACTACCCTTAATGGAGAAGATGACTGGTGATTGAAAGCAGTTTCTGCAAAGCCTTGAATTGTTTGCTGAAATCCTCTTTCAGTGAACAGACTTTGTCATTTCCCCTTGAGACCACAGTTTGCCTGTGCCAGAAAAATTATTTGTTTTTGGTTTACTGAAAGTGATTTTCAACACAGTTAATTCAATTCATGGGTCTTCGTGGAAGTGGCTATGTGATTCAACCTGATTTAGACTTAGCAAGAGGACTCAGATTATAAACATGTTACTCTAATCTTCAGATTTAGAACCGTCCTCTCCTCATGGAATTGGTTTTGCTATGCTTCCAAATAAGTGTACTTTTTCATAAATGCTGAATAGTATTTTATATTAAAATGACTAGATTGAATAAAGCAAACATTTTGCATAAGAGATCCAGTGAAAAGAAAACTCTTTAGGGACATAGAGACATACATCTCCTTGGCTAATTGATCTTGACAAGTACACAGCAAGAGATTTATATTTTTTAACTTACAAAATTAAGATAATATATTGTGTGGTATTCATGAACATAGGATCTATGCATTGCAATGGCTTTTACAAAATTTTACAAGACCCAAACTATTGTCAAATCCTGACTACTGCAATTTGTTGCTCACATATATACAAAATGCATAAAAATGATTGCTGCTTACTGTTTCATTGGTGCAGTTTATAGCAGTACATGCTGTACTCAAAGATAAGAAATACTTAGCAATGTAATTAATGGGCTTAGTCAGCAAAGTCTTCAAAATAAATCTGAAATGTAAAACTAACATGCTAAAAGCATTCTGTGGCAGAACTAATGTGATATATACTCTTAATTTATGTGAAACTGGGAAAAAAACAGAAACAGTCTGATATGTCATGTGGCAATGTGCATGGTATAGTAAACAAAGAATTTTTGTTAGTATAAAAAGGAATATAGTATAAAGAAATATATATTATTGTTCAATACACGATTCATATACCATCAAATGTACTATAGCTTGTTTAAGAAACATAAAAAAGTAGGAAGAATTTAGTGAAAAATGAATGATTTTACAACAGTCAGAGATTTAAATTTATTCAACTGAAAATATTTTGTGAGATTTTTAATGGATGGTTAAAACTTATTACCATTTAGTAATTCTGTGCTGAAAGCTGTCATAAACTTTTTGATAAGTAAACTCAGAAGTTGTGTAGGATGGCAAAAATAAAGTTTCATAGTGCATTTGAGGGAGATTGTGATATGTGGTTCAGTGGAGAATTACATACTACCAATGTGGAGTCTGAGTGGAAGACCTCTGCTCAAAAATAAAAAAAAGAAAATGTCTCATAGGGGAGGATAGGTAGGGCAACCAAACAGTATTTTTAACAGCATTCTGGGGTTATTTTATGTTCCTTATTTACCTACAAGGAACACTCACTTTTATTTGTATTTTCTAGGTGAATCTGACCGCTACATGGACACCACTCCAGTCACTACGCCATCTTCATCGAGGAGTACCATTCAGCAGGATGAGAGATCTAACTGGTCCGGCAGCCAGCAGACCGTGGTTGAAAAGGAGGTTTATAATGCAGTTCCAGTTCAAGGAGCCCACTTGCATCCCAACACTGGCCGAATGCACCAAGGTCCACCACAAGTTCCAAGGCAAGGAAACATGCTATTGCCAAATAGCACACATATCAGACACCTTGGGGTCGAACCGTTAATACGGGCTTCCAAGGCTAATTTGGCGTGCACGGCTTGGGGGTCAGAGGAAAGTCTTTCAGTAGCTAGCGATTCATATGGAAGTACATTCAGTTTGTATAGAGGACGAACATACTCAGTACCCATGTAAGTAAAAAGAAAATGATCCCTCCCATAAGCCCTTTCTATTACATCCTCAGTCATTTAACAAGACTGGACTTGCCTTTTTTTTTTGGCACCTTCTCATTCCTTATATGCAACTTTACTTCAGTTACCATTATTTTTTATTTTTTCTTTACATTTCATTCAGATGTTGATGACTAGTTACTGAATCATCTGATGAATTAACTCTTTCAGTACAGTAATATTTGCTCTGTCTTTCAAAACAGAAACATAGGACATAAATATGCCTTTATATCTAGTTATCAGTAAAAGAACAAACAAATGATGCACCACTATAGACAGGAGGAGATAAAACATTTATGTTGCTATTTTGAAGCAGGTGTAACTGTAGCATAAAATAAAAGTAAGCTATATAAATGGTAATTACTACTATTACAGGAGTAATTTAGAATTTTAGTCCAGTTGTTTGTCAAATGTTTATTGTTTTCCAAAAATGTCACAGATGCATGCACCAAACATACACATGCATCTTTATATATTTAACCAGCAAGCAGTTCTACTGAACGCAATTAAAATATTAAATATCCACGTGTGTTTCTTAGGAACACCTATAAGGCATCATTTTCCACACAAGTTCTACCCAGTACAAATAATTTTGTTGATGAATTACTGTGCTGTCACTTATTATCATGTTCCCACAGAGTTCTTCAGTATTATATATGAATTAATGACTTTGAAATCAGCTGTGTTTAAATACTGAACATCCTATCTATAATGCAAATGCAAAAAGCAACTGTTTTCCATGAGTGGTGTGAGACAGTAACAGGGAAAGGAACTGTGGCAATTATGCAGGTATAGACAACAAGGCATTTAAAACGCATTTGAATGGAAATGCTGATGATTACAGCTGTAACAGAAGTTTGTCTGTTAGTAACTAATGTATAAAATGTATTTTAATGTTTTGCATTAAGATTTTGTAAGTATACCTGAGGTCCCAAAATAACATTGCAAATATTATAATATATCATTTACTTTCTGTCTTTGTCAAAAAATATTGACATAGCTTTAAGTAAATAACTAAAGAAAGAATGATAGCAAGTTTGTTAGTGTGGGATATAAATATGTCATAAAAGAACCCGAAGACTGATAGTCAAGTAAATAGTAATTAATTATTCATAACAACTACCTTAGACTACTTTATTTAACTTAAAACACAAGATGTTTCAGCGTATTCAGATGCATTTTGGAATGCATTCTTGTAACATTTATATTATAGGGATTATAGTGATTATTACTTTCAACTTATCAACAGAGGTCGAAGAACACCTTGCTCTGCCATACGTTTTAACAACGTAGAATACTGAGTATATGCTAGCCATCTAGCTCGGTGCTTTTCTTGCTACTAAATGGATATAAATAATAGAGAAAATATCTGGCATCAAAAGATACTACATCTTCACTCAGTTTGCTTTATAATGCAGAAATTAATAAATAAGTGAATAAAATAAAACAAAACAATTAACTTAACCCATACATTTCTTGCCCTCACAAAATGTGATTGCAATATACACAAGTTTCTAAACAGCTTTATTGGCTATGGCTTATTGTACATTATTGTTCATTCTTCCTGAAATGTAGACTTAAGTGTTCCAAGTCATGAAGTATTTAAGCTGAAGATGAACCATATAGCTGATACACAGAAACCCGCCCAAGCAAGGAAAGGAGCTACATTACAAACAGAGCATTCTTAATCCACATGAATACTGCTTTTGTCAGAATATTTTTATTTTGTGAGGAATTATGCAGCTACTTAGGAAGCAGATTTACTAAAATATATTCTGAAATATATAGTTGTGCTATTATAATACATTATATTATATTACATTCAGCTGTTAAAATAATTCAACATTTTGAGTTAATTTTCACTTATATCTACATACGGTAAAACTTCTCAAATTGAGTAGGTGGCTTTGAGATACTGAAAACATAAGATAAACCTCTAGTATCAGTGTAAATGTGAATGCAGATAACTGATACAACATATAAATACTAGTAGAAGCCCAAATAGCTTTACCAGACACTGCTTTGACTTTACCTCCGTTAAGTCAGAGGCATAAAGTTCCTTATCCATTGTGTGATTTCTGTCTAGCTTGTCTGAAAATGACATGGGATTAAATAACAGAAAAAGAACAAGTGCTGCCATACTGGACACAGTTACTACAGCATTTCATGATGTCGTAAAGAGTACATGTACAGCTGAAAAATTCTGATTAGAATACTCAATGGAAAAATGCTGAATGGGTTGAAAGACTGAGCAAGTCAGAGAGTACTTCCTGTTTAAGACAAAATATTTCTGAGTCCCCAAGTAATAACCTTTACCAGTTTAATTACAATTACATTTCCAAAGTTATTTTTCTTTGAACTGGATGGAACAATGAATCACTTTGAAGTTTTCACAGTTTAAGTGCTGTGACATTGTCAGAATTTTTTATCAATTGTTTTAAAAAAGTCTGCAGTGAAAAACATGCAAAAGAAGGTACCAGTTTACAGACACAGGTTGTCAATTGTGCACTCTTGTTTTTTTCAGTGAAGGCGTCCTGCAAATGTTTCCACAGCATATTATAGTCTGTTTGCATTTGTTTTGATCATTTGTACCAAACCGATTAAGCACTGTCAGGTCATTATTTCTCATCACTCTTGATGAAAATACACTGTTGCCTGTGGTTATTAAAGGACTACAACTGAAGTTTCAGCAGACACATTTTCTGCATATAAACCTTATGTTTCTGAGAGGGACAAGTCAAAGCCTTAAAGGAAAACTTCACCTTCTCCTACAATTAACTCAACTCTTAGGTTACCTTTCTCCCTACAGTATGATTCCAGTACTGTGTAGGTACCTGAAACCTTCTTGTACTTTATAAAACTTTCATTTCCTCACTTTGGTATCAAAGGAAGGGTAAGACCACTCACTTTTTTAAGCTTAACTTCTCACATAAGTTCCAGAGGAATTTGTCTCCACTTGCATGACATATCACAGTCACAGAGAAATTTGTAGTCAGGAGCTCAGGCTGCTGTAAAAAAGACTGGGAGGTGTGAAACTGTTTTCCATTGTCTTTATTTCAGAGAGGTACAGAACTTACACTAATTCACAGCTGTTTCAAATGTAGCCATGCCTTTCATAGCAAAACAGAGCAATTAGATTAGTCTGGCTCAAAGACGGTTGCCACATCTCTTGACAAATTTACATAAGCAGCGTCACAGTATTGAAGTGCTAAGCTTTAAACTTTAAATGTTTCTGTTTATACTACTTTACATTTTAAGATGACTTGAATATATTATCAAAAATGTCTGGGACATTTAGAAAAAAGTCAGAAAATGTTTTTTCTTGTAATTCTTTTAAAGAAAGTATCAGCATGTTTACCAAAGTGTAGGGGGAGGGCTGTTAATTCATCTTGGACTACAAAAATATACTTTAAACCAAGGCCTGTAATTTAGCAACTGTTTTGGTTGTAGCTGTATAATTCCTTAGTATACTATATAAGTCCTGAAACACACACAAATTAGGGCCATTCAAGAAATAAAAGAAACTTACAGCCAGTATATAAGATGACAGTGACTGACACTATTCCCATTATATGTCAATGGAATGGGAATACACCCCTACTTCCTTATGTCTAGCATGACTCGTATAAAGCAGATATGAAATGAATTATGGGAAAGAGAAAGACTTGTAGAAAACTAAGATCACGTTGATATGTCAAGCACCATTGACAGCCATTTTTCAGAAAATATATTAAAATTCTATAAGAAGCAGTCAGATTGATTTTGAGGTGTTAAAATGATGCAGAAAATATAGATAGAGTGTAACAAATAGAGTTTTTAGTTCTAAGGTGGAGTTTTCCTTTAAAGGTAAAGTCCCACCTCCTGTGAAAAATTCTGGATTGATGGATTACTATGACCGTCTATCCACAGAATAAAACCATTTTAGCTAAGGATGCTTTTAAGCTTTTTGAGTGAACTTTTACTTGAGTTCAAAGGCATAAAGTTTAAGTTCTGGAAGCTTTAGTGATACCTCACAGTTACATGAATTCATTATTAGCGATCAACTAATGTAATTCTCTACAGAAGCTTGTTAACCCTTGTAAGCTGTACCTAACTGTTCAGTACTCAATCTTTGCATATTGCCACCTATAGCATGAAAAAAAGAAACAGTAAACAAAAATAAATAAACAAATAAATGAAGCAAACATATACCATGTTATGCATATGCACATGTCAAATACTTGCAGAGGACAATTTGTTTATGTAGTCTGTCCAGCTGTTGCAGCTGCTGCCTTACAGTTGCCCCTCCCTCTCTGCTCTGTGTCTCCTGTGCCCTCCTAAATTCTTGCACTGATTTCCTGCTTACCATCTATTTTTGGAACTTGTTTCAGTTTTACAGCAGAGTTACTGTATTACTGTAGTATAGTACTGTTTATGTCTGCATTGAAGTTTGTTATGGAACACCAGAGTAAACTGTTCTGATAACATTTCATATTATGTAATGTATGCAGTTTAGTAAATTTAAGATTTCTAATTTTATTTAAGCTAAAATAAAGGCTCCATTTGGCTAGTTTGAAAAAAAAATATTTCACAATGTTTTGAGACAGGCAAATGCTGTACTGAAAAGTTAAGCAACTCAAGCTAACACCCTTTAAAGCATATTTTTTGTTACATTTTTATGGTTTATTCTTTCCTTTGACCCCCATCTCCGTGACTCCTTTCACGCCTCTCTGTGCATGTTTCATCAACCCTGTTTCTTCATTGTGTTTCCTTTCATTTTTCCAGGGTTGATTTTCTTATTGGGTGGGATCTTGCTGATGTAAAAAGGCAAGCTGGAAGGGAGGTGCTTGTGTGAGTTGGGAAAAGGGATATGATCCTGCATGAAAACACAATCCAACAGAAATGAAGAGCAAGACTAAAGCCTCAACCATCCTTCGCATCTGAACAGTGGCTACAAATCTTTAGTGATGAACCTCATCAAACACAACTTTTGATTTGTTGACTTTTTAAAATATAGTTATGTCAGGGGACATCCCAGCTGGCAAGAGCGACTGCATGTATAAGATATCTGCAGATCAGGCCTACAAGGCACAATATATCAAAACATGTTGTTATTTTCTTTCTCTTTCTCTCTCTCTCAGACTTTCTCGCTTTCTCTCTCTTCCCTCTCTCTCTGTATGTGCTGCCGTCTGTAGTTTCGGCAGGATGTGCAACTGAATATCTATTTTTTTGTGATTGGCTATACACATTCTGCCAATATTTTGGTAATCATGAAATGTGTGAGGCTTTGTCATATGTTAAATTAGACTTAATCGTATTGTCAAAAAATGTGTTTGTTATTGGAGCAGTGACGAGGCACTTGCAAAGGTTGCATGAAGTCTGTGCGGCTGTACTTTGTTCCAAATTGCACTTCTAGACAGAGATTACCAGACTGTTACCATAACCGTTGCTTATACCTTATTTCCTTATAGAACACAACAGTCAGCATTTTTTCAAGAGCAGTCTGTAGAATGTATTTGTATGTGTATTCCTAAGACATTATTACCTAAGTACATTTTAATTGTATATTGATTATGTGGTCAGGTTGATCTCCATCTCAGATTTTACTCATCTTTCGTTTTAGTGTCTCCAGTTCTCTGTGAAGATAATGCACATGAGACAACAAATATTCATTGATGGCTTAGTTGCAGTTATACAAGTTACAGGGGTGTTTTGTTAAATAACTTAGTAGTGCTCAGTGACTTCACATACCTCACTACAAGTAGTGATTCACAAACACATGAAAGATGGTGAAGGGGGCTACTGCATCTATAATGAAACTGACAGTATCTTCTTTAGTTATTTAATTGATGACCGATATCTACATTTTTAATGAATGTATGAATTTCAGGGGCCTGCATTAGCTTTGTAGAGAAACACTGTAAATAGATATTTATAGATATCTAAGAGAACCTGATTATAAAAACAGTTTTTACTTCTTACCTGATCTTCAGGTTCTTAAATCAGAATGTTAAGGATTATAAATGTCAGTCCTAACATTGGGAGTCTTAATTGTTTCCATACTGTTTGAAATAAGATGCAATAACATAAACTTATATTTGGGTGATACAACTAAAACAACTAACTGGATAAAACTTCGTAGTAATAAGAAAAGAACAAGTTAGAATTGCACCCAAAGCAGAACACCTTGCATGCTTTGTATTTTCAGTTTGTGTTCCGTAATCCTTTTTTGATTCGTAATACTTAATATATTTTTGAAGGATTGTGCTTTTTATGTGCTCCATTAATGCATTTTTTTGTAAATCCTCCTTTGCAAACTCTTTGAGAAGCCTACCCTGCAGTCAAAAAAGTGGATTTGGAACTTTTTAAATTCAGAGCACTATAGTTTAGCACAGAACAACATGGTTGAAATTTAAGAGGTAAAAGAATACCTATGGTTTGGAGGTCTTCTGCCCTCTGATACCCTTCACTAGACAGACTTTCAAATCATCTGTGAGTAGCATGAGAATGCTGAACTGTTTTACTGACTATGATACAAATAATATGATTTTCTGCTTTGGTTCCTGACTGGGGTGCCATCTGTGCAGAACCTCATGGCCTCTCTATGTAGATGAGTTTTTACTAAGTTCATTTGCTTCTTCTCATATCATAGAGTAAGCAAATAAGTGAACTGGTGTTCATCAAAATTGCTTGAAAGTATGTATGTGGTGTGTGTGCGTGTGTGTGTGTGTGTGTGTGTGTGTGTGTGTGTGTGTGTGTGTGTGTGTGTGTGTGTGTGTGTGTGTGTGTCTGTTTGTGTGTCTGTCTGTCTGTGCATGTGTGCTCTGTAATGGAATGGCATCCCATCCAGGACTGCTTGCTCATCTTATGCTCCTATTTGCCAGGAATGGCTTTGGTTTCCATGAGAGTTTAAATGGGATAAAGTGGTTATTAGAAAATGAATGAATTAACATTGCAGGAACATTTTCTGTTCTTGTTACCCACTTAATTGCAATTGATTATAGTACTAATATGGGACTGATTCATGCCCACCCTCTTGCCTGGCTTTCTATGGAAAGGAGCAAATAATTTTATACTAAGATGAGATATTCTATTTCTGTTAGTCACCATCTCTGGAAGGAGTGTCACCCTGACATGACTTAAGTACTAGTTAGCTACATTAGTTCAGTCAGACTTGTACCTTCCGATATGCACCATCTCTGAACTTATATGTTAGGTAACATGCAGTGTACCCCTTGGCCTATATCCTTTGACATATAAACATTTATTTATGAAGCACAGTCTCCTTTACTAAGTATAGTGTTCCTTGAAATTGTATTTCTTTTCATAGTATAAATGTATAAATCTTAAAAAAGTATTTCAAGTTAGAAAGCAATATATGTTCTACAGTATACCCCACTTTTATGATGCAGGAGAGTTGTAAAGATTTGTTTTGGTCCTGAACCTTGCTCACCCATCTACCCTGGTCTACTCCCACCAAAAAACAAGTTCAGCATTGAGGTGTAAAAGGCAAGGGATGTCCAGCTGCCATTTGCATGGGGCTAGCTTTTTTTTTTCATTATGTCTTAATCTCTCCTCCCTCTGCTGACAGGTATGTTAGTATAACATTTGTTTTCGTGAGCTTAGTTTAAGTGCATGCTTCTACATGATTTTAACTTGACTGGAAGTACAAAGCATACCTTGACAGGTGCAGTACTTCTTTACTTTCCATTGTGTTGTTGCTCATATCCTGGTCATCTACCATGTATTCCTCAAGCTATAGGACTAACAAGTCACCTTCCCTCCCGATTGGGTAAGCTGACTTTTGCCTGTCATTCCCATCCCCTGGATGATTTCTCTAACCCTGGATTTTCTGCTTGATCCTGGCCACTGAGGCTACAGCCCCAGCACCAGCTTTGTGCCAATGTGTTCCTGAAGCATTATGGAGATTTATTAGTTTTCGATAGTTATACTGTGCATTTTAACTACGGAAAAAAATACTGAGTGTACCCAAACCCGAGAGAGTTTAACCTAGTGGCTGTAAGTCAAATGCTGTGTTAGAGTTACTGGTTGTATACTTAAGCAAACAAAATTACCTGCTTCTTAACAGAGTCAGAATAAGTGTCTCATTTATTAAGAATTTTAAATAGCAACTTAATTAAGAAATCCTTTAAATTAATAGGAAATAAATACAGAAAATCTGTAATTTTGGGTTTATACACTGAAATGGCATTGTCTCTGTTAGCAAGCTGGGACCACGTCAACCACAAAAATTAAATGTGATTTAATGTTAACATTTAAATGTAAATGTCAAATGGGGAAAAACAAATTCCTATTCCTCTACTTTCAAAGACAAACGTAATCCAACACCATTAAATATATGCACAACAATACATTTCTGTAAGAAGCTTGATCCTGTAGTAGAAGTAAACTCACATAGTAGACTGAATGTGGTTTTCAGATGAAGCTTAGTTGACTAATGTTTAAAGTCAGCAGTGGATCACCAGCAGTCCGCATTCAGAGTTTGTCGGACAGAATAATTTATTATTGTCATTTAAGATTCGGTCATTAATGACTAACATTCAGTTTTAGTGACGTGCACCGAACCAGTGTCTAAGGATAGTGGCTGCTTAGTGCCTTGGGCTAGAAAGTCTATGGCAATGTGCTGATGGTTTCTAATTTGGAAAGGAAACTGGAGGCATGCTTAGATGTATGTTGTCAGGCTACCATTGACAATGACAGATGGAAAATGTTCTTTTCTGAACTGAACTCAGCCTACAGATCTCAATATATGAGACAGGCCCCAAGATTAAGATAGAAGGCAAGAAGGTAAAAGAGATAGCTAAGCTTGTTTGTCCAGGAGAATGAACATAAGATAAGTAAAAGCAGCAGAAAAAATAATAAAAGAATTTGGGTAAGAAATAGAGATATACATTAAAAAAAACACCTTGCCTTGCAAATAATCCTGCAAACTTGGGGAAGACCTTTGCTTATGAATCTTACAGGTAATTAGAAACATTTTTGGCAGTCTAGTTTGACAGTGTAAGTAGTTACAAAAACAGCATAATCTCTGTCAGGCTGGGTAAATGACAAATGTGACTCTAGAAACAGAGTTAAAAGTGGCTGTCATCTGGAACAAATTACTCTCTAGGGGAAGAATTGAATATAGTGTGTTATAAATTTTTTTCTTGGGTATATCCAGGTGACTTGACTACTGATAGCATGAAAGACGAGACAGCAAGAATATAATATTGAGCCCTGAAATCATTTCTATAGGGACACCCTCTCTGTGACATGGTAACATGCTTTAAACTGCTTGGACTCATCCGCAGACCTTTCCTATGGACTATACCAACATAAAGTCTGTTCCTGTTCACCCGTTATCCCACTCACACAGTCATGTAACAGAACATGATGAGAGAAAGAAGTCTTGGAATGGAATATTCCTTCCTGTCTGTCTCTTGATTTCTCCTCTGATCAAATGAATTAATCTACTTGAGTGGACTGTGTGTAATTCTTAACACCTGAAGTGATTCACTTAATTCATTACAATTATTTCACTGCTTTGGGAAAGTACATAAAATTATGGTTAAGTGCTTCTTAATATATCTGTTTGAAATTGTTTATTTATTTGTTTATTTATATTTGTTAACTGGGTTAGTCCAGCTGAGCCAGGGACCCATTTTCAGTGGAGGCCCGAGGAGAAAAGCTCCAGAAATAATACAAGTAATTATGATATTTAAAAAATATTAAAGTAGAGTCACAGAAATATAGTACAAGTCAAAAATGTGTGCAGAGCAGTACAATGCATAAGTAAAATAACAGTTCAGTACAATTTCCAAAATTTGAGAACGGTATATAGCATAGGCCAAATAACAATTAAAAGGTTTAGAGAAAATTACAGTACGAATACAGTTTGCTAGAGTGAGTACAAGGAGGACAAAGAGTTGGTAGGGAAAAGCAAGTAAGATGAGAAGAGAGGAGACTAGTTCAAGTGGGGGAGTGACAAGGGCATGACCAAGTCAAGCAAGTAAGATGAGAAGAGAGGAGACTAGTTCAAGTGGGGGAGTGACAAGGGCATGACCAAGTCTTCAGGAGAAAAAGTTTAAGCTCTTTAATTATGTGCTCTTTTAATTATATGTTTGAATTTGTGATGAAGAAGATATGGTGACAACACCAATTAAAATGAAAGACTTTAGAAATAAAGGAAGAGTAGCAGCTTAAAATAGGCTGTGCACTGTTAGTACAATCATATTCCCTGATTTATTTTGCTTGAAGTCTATTTATTGCTTAGGTTGCCAAAGTATTGCCTTTCATTCAAGGACCATTATGAAAAGTAGGCAACATTGCAAAATAAATGTACAGTCTTTCTGAATACCCACTAATCAATATTGCTGGAATCTGCAAGTAAATCAATATGAATAGTTGTATAATTCTTCTAACTAGTTCTAATTGTCATTCCAAATTTAATGCAAAACTATAATAGAAATAATTTTAGAACCATTAACCCAAAAAGAAAAAAAGTGATGCCTTTGTGAAATGTTGAAATGTTCTTCTTTATCATTATTAGAGTATTCTTCAATCTTGGGATATCCTGCCAAGAACAGCCAAACTTCTGACCATCATACCAAAGCCTTTATACCTTCAAGATGCCATATGTCAGAAGTATATTCTATCCTAAGGCATAAAGTACATATGTGATCTATGAGTACCTAATCCTCAGAACTTAGCCTCTAGTCTGAATGCTACTTTTAAATTTGGTCTGCAAGCAGTTCACCGAGTTGGTTGAACTACCGAGTCTTCTAAAGATAAGATAACAGCCTTGTTGGGATATCTTCCTTCCTTTTTTTCTCTTTCTTTTACTTTATCTTACGTATCATCCAGGATGGGAAAATGTAAGTGTGGGAGACAGAGTCCCCATAAAGATAGACATGAGGAGTTTCTTTTTTGTTTTGGTGCTACAGACAACTATACACAGTGTGTGATTTGTCAATTGTTTGTTCCCAAGACACTCTGCAGTCATCTTTCATCTTTTTCCATTTATTTGGAGAACTAGTGGTTGAAACTTTTGGCTTGAGGTACCGTGGCTGAATCCACCTGCCTCAATGTTTGGCTGCCACTTCAGAAAGCCAGAAAGGCACATATTGACCCTGCTTCTGCTGTTCAACCTCCACCAAACATCTGCATTGGATTGGATGAGGAACCTGAGGACTGTCCAGTGCCAGCATCAGCTCCCTCTGCCATGACCCATATGGAAGCCGGCATGGTGTTGTCTTTGTACATGTCTACTGTGGATGTGCCTATGTCAGGTGCAGATGTGAAGAGGGAATCATGGCTGATTATATTGGAGGGGGATTGGGGATTCCCTAAATACTTGTTAGGGAAGAGGTGCCTGGTACCCCTATTAAATCTAGGCAGGGATCTGAGCCTCCTGGATTTGTTAAACCTGATGTCCCTTTAAAAAAGTTGCAGAAAACTAGGGCCATTTGGCCCCTGTGACTAAGGCTCCCCACAAAGAATGGCAGAATTTTACTCAGGGGCTTTTCAATGATCTTTTGGATTTAAAGCCACTTCAAGGATTTTCTGTTCCTGCTTCCCTGGTGCTCCACTCTTTCCAAATGTCCTAGGGACTCTGTTTCTTCTGATGAAGGCTTAGACTCTGGCGAGGACTCATTGGCTTACTCTTGTCAGATCCATTTTCCTCTTGCCCTTCGGTGTGAAGAAGATGATTCACTTTCTCCTTAACTCCCCTATGGAAGAACTGTCTTTCAGAGTTACAGTAATTTGTCTGATGGTACATTTTAAGTGGGACTGTTCCCAGGTTTCTGACATTAAAAAAAAAAGGTATTAAGAACTCATACAAATAGATTCTCCTTGGCCTTCTGCAGTCACTCCAGTGCTGGATGCCCTTTAGGATACTTTCACTGCAGCTTCTTAGGTCCCTGATTCTCAACTTTCTGCCCCTAAGAAGCTGGACAGGTTCTATAAAGATCCTGAAGCTCAAACGTTTTTGTATAAAAGCCCTTCTTCTAATCAAGCTGTTATTTCTGAGGCCACTGATAAACCATCCCTCTATTCTCTTCTAAGGCTTTTATCATGTGATAAGAACATCTGTGCTATAGACAGGTATGGTAAAAAAGTATATACATCTGCTACCTTAGCTTTCAGGGCTATTAATTACCAGACCCATATGACTAGGTATGTTGTAGCTCTTCTCTTCAAACATGGGGACAATCTGACTGATGTGCCTGATTCGGAGGTTAGTCTTCGGCCATTTCCATTTTGAGCTCTGCTTCTCAGGTAGCTCATTATTCCATTAAATATAGTTTTGAAGCTGCTGATGCCTCCTGATTCATCTTGATTTGTAATGAGGTGATATTCTTCGTTCCACCTCCAGGCTTTACCTGAAGACACCAAGGCCAAATTGTAACACTTCCTCTTAGACAACCAGAATCTGTTTGGCATTGCTGCTACTGCTAAATTGTTTAAGATTCTTCAAGATAATGGTAAAGTTATGCTGGATCTAAAACAAATCGTTGTCACTCCTGTTCCTAAGTTTTAGAGAAATGATCCTTGTAAGACTTCTTTTGTATTTAGACAGCCTATAAAGCATTCAAGGGGCAAGAGAGCTTCTAGAAGAGTTTTTCTGGGCAAGCTTTATTAGGGTTCTAAGGGTGAGAAGCCTTTCCCTGACAAATCTGATTCTTTTTTACATTCAGCCAGTCCTACTCCTTAACCAGATTTCTTTATCCCTCAGGTTGATTCGGTCTTTTCCTGTTTGGCAACAGATAACTATGGATACTTGGGTGCTTTCCTTTATCCAAAATCATTATTTTATGGTCTGGAAGTCCATCCTTCCATTCTCAGGCCTTCCTCAACCTCCTCCTTGTCTGCTTCCACATTTTCCTTTGGTTAGTCAGGATCCGATGGTACAGGAAACCATGCAGCTTGTCCCTCTTCTCAACAGGGAACAGCTTTTTATTCCAGGATGTTTCTTGTTCTCAGAAAGGAGGGGGTCATGGAGGCCCATTCTAGACCTCACCTTTCTCAACACCTTTCACAAGGTTCCCTCTTTCAGGATGTTGTCTCTTCAGACAATTCTTCCAATCCCTGGATTTGAAGGACACTTAACCTCCACATTCCTATTCACTCTGTCTTCAGGAAGTTTTAAGTTTCTCTGTTTTTTCCTCTCATTATCAGTTTTCTGCTTTGCATTTGGTCTTTCTACAGCTCTGAGGATGTTTACTGAATGTCTGGCCCCTGTGGTATCCTTGTGCAGGCTTCGGGGAATTCAAATATCCCCTTACTTGGAGGAACTTTTGATTCAAGCCTCCTCTCATCGGTCCCTGCTTCAGGATCTTCACTTCACAATGCTTCTTCTATGCAGTGCGGGGGTTCACCTTCAGTCTTAAAAAGTCTGTTTTGACTCCATTTCAGGGCTGAGTGTTCTTCGGTTGCAGGATTCATACCATTCCAGTGATGGCTTGCTTCCTGCCTTCCAAGGTCTTCTCTTTGACTGCTTATTTCCAGTCCCATCTTCTTCCTTCAGTCCTTCTTGCAAGGGAGTTTCTCAGAGCTCTGGGGTCCATGGCATCCACCTTTCCGTTGGTTCCCTTTGCCAGTCTTCACATGAGGAAATTTCAGTCGTATTTCAAAACTGGCTCAAGTACTGCCATCCTCTGGATTATCTGATTCCTCTCTTCCCTTCGATTTATTTGGCCAGGAGCAGTCATCATAAGTTACCTCACAGGCTGGTTCTTCTAACACAAGACATGGGATCTCTCATTCACTCTCACTTTCATACCCTTCATTTGACACTTTGGGTGATAGGATTTTGATTAGTTTTCAATATCATTTTTCTGAGTATGTGCTTTGGGTTTTGCATGAGGCCAGAAAACCCACTGCTAGAAAATCCTATGTGACTAAATGGAAGAGATTCACTATTTGGTGTCTCAGGCAGGACCTGGACCCTTTTTCTGTGGGTACTCCTACAGTCCTGTCCTATTTGTGTGAATTGATCAATTCTGGCTTGGTATATTCAACAGTTAAAGCTCATTTATCAGCCATTTCCACTTGTCTGCCTCTGAATCCACCTCTGGCTTCTAAGTTTAAAGTGAAACAATTTCCGAAAGGCATCAATCATAGTCAACCTTCAAAAAAGCCTATTCCTTCTTCTTGGGACCTTAATTTTGTTCTTGAGAACTTGCAGGTTCCTCTTCCCTACAATATTGTACTTTGAAGACTATATTGTTGGTGGCAGTCACTTCTACCAACAGAGTCTTGAATTTCAAGTACAAATGTCAGTTCCACCTTTTTTGTTTTTTCACAAGGACAAGGTGTCTCTTCATACCAATCTTTCTTCTACACTTAAAGTTAATGATTCATCTTCGAATCACTCCATTCATCTTCATTATATTTTCTTTTCTCCACAGAATCCTAGTGAGAGGGTTCTTTGCACCTTGTATTTACATACACAGCTCAGATATTGCCTAGTCAAGACAAAACATACCAGGAAATCTAAGCAGCATTTTGTCCCATTTCATACTAGGAAATTGGGTTGTATCTAAGCAAACCATCTCTTTCTGGATTTCTAAGGCCATTTCTTTTTGCTACTCTTTTCATGGCAAGCAGCTTTCTTCTTCTGTTTGTGATTATTTTACCAGGACATTGACCTCTTCTGAAGATTTTTTTCAAGGGTCTGGATACTAAATCTATCTTAGAAGCTGATACTTGGTCTTCTGTTAACACTTTCACTAAACATTACAAGTTGGGTGCTATTTCTGGGTCCAAGATGGGTTTTGCCAGGGCCATCCTTCATGCATTTTTGGAGGGCTCTTATGTGTCTTCCTCCTCCCATACTTTCCAGTAAATTTTGTACTTTCCCAGGAATGAAGACTACTGCAACAATAAGGAAAGACATAGTACAGTTGTAAAATATCTTATCATAACAGTAGATGTCCTACTTCTCACTGTTGCAGTATTCTGTCCCTCCCGCCTACATTCTGTTACATTCTGTTGCCTTCCTCCTGGCGGAGGGGTCTTTCTTGCATCATTTTCTTCTTCTGTTTCTTCCCTTCCTGGATGTACATGATATTGTTTTTCTCTAGGGTTGCTCTGATTCTTCTGTTGCACTTCAGTTCTATGGATTAGGCACTCGTACATCACATGTGTACCTTACACTTTCCATGTAGGACATATGTCTGACATACAGCACCTTGAAGGGGCAAAGGCTTTGGAATGCTGATTGGACATTTGGCTGTGTTTGGCAGGATATCCCAAGTGTGGAGAATGCCTCAACAGTGAGCAGTAGTAGTAAGATCTTACACCACTTAACCGGAAAGTAAGTTTATATTGAACACACTCCCATATCAAATGATTCAATGTATTTTATTTGGTTTTGTTTACTAGATAGGGACACTGGGGAGGATCTGGCGTTTAACATGTGATGTACTAGTGAAAGGAGAAATAACAGGCGCACCTGTAATTAATGTAACTGCTAAGTAGTTTTCATTAAAACATGGAAAAAGCAAGAATCCAAATACAAGCAGGGTGTAAACAAATAATGTATAATTTGCAGTACAATTTGTTCATAGATATGTACTAGGCTAATGACCACTGGGGTCTTTTTAATCCTAGCCATGCATCCCAAATCTCTGACAAGTTCTGGTATCCCTGATAGTGTAAGCAAAAGCTTCAGAGATGAAACATTTACAAACAGGGATCTGGGAGATGAACCATTTACAGACTGTATGTCCATTAGAGACATACCCAATGCAGCAGAAATATGCAAAGCAAGATTACATATTATAAATACAAATCTTAGAGAACAGTGTATGCCAATGCAAATGCAGAGTCTGGAAAGAAAATACATGTTTTTGTAAATATGTTAGGGACTAGTTAATGCTTATTTCAATTGTTGAAAGGTATCAGTCCGTAACAGAATGTAAGCAATGATTACATGACTGAATGAACATTAGCAGTCAACAACATCTACTTAAACATATGTACAGAACTGTAAAAAAGTGGGTTAGACAGCTTGGGGAGAAAAATATTAAGTCGAATAGAAAAAACACTTAAGCAATAGTGCAAAATGTGTAGCAAAGCAAAGGATTTTGCACACTCTTCTATCCAGTATGAATTGTCCCATCATCTGCATAATGGTGTACTTTCTGAATATCACCTGAAAAAAAAAACACACAGACGTTAAATATCTTAAATAACACCTTTATATGTGCACATATGGTGACGTAGGTAAGTGTCCAACTCCTGAGCTTGTTTAACTACAAGTAGCACTGATGATTACTTTACTGTCTGTACCTTGTGTTACACAAAACTGTCCTAATATAACATAAATTCCTTTGTTTTCTTTGTTCACCTGACCTCCTGCAGATCTTTGTTATGTACTGAATATTGTGTTACTTAGTGTCCTGTTTTGATGGTGTTTTTCATGTATACTCTGGTCAATTAAAGGGCAGTCACTTGTGTGAGACTACGTTGTTAACAAATTTCAACAGTGAAATAAATAAACTAGACATGAACAGATCTAAAACTTCAGGAGCTATCACTGTGTCTGATGAGCATGCCAGTGTTAATAAACAATGAATGGTGGATTAGGAAATCCACAAAGCTGTAAAAGCTAGCCGTGATGTGTATAGAAAGTGGTGTTATGAGAAAATCTCATAAATGAAGCTAGATGAATGCAATACTCTTAGTAATAAAACTTTTTAAAACATGTTGTTGCCCAGATGATCCAAGCTCCATGTTCCTGTCTTACAATAGCGTCCTATAAACAGTAGATTAGCTTTACTTTACATGCATTACTACTATACGAGATACTTTTTAAATGCTCGTTCTGTAGAATATTGTATACAACGTTCTGCATTCTAAACCTTTTTATTAGCATTGTGTTTGCCACACCTACTGTATTTACTAAATTATACGTAGAAATGAATCTGGGTTTAGTATAACTTTCTCAGTTTCTGTAAAGTGCAAATAAATAAATACAAATTTGGCATCAGTGCTAAGATAATCTGAAGTATACAAATCTGTACTGTGTTTTGATTTTTATGAATAATTCTGATATCCCTTCCCTTAATTTCATGTAATGGATAACATGTACATTTGCCTTCTCATATTATGAGTTTTGTGAATTCCTTGTTTGCCCTGGATTACTTCATGCTCTTTATGGCAGCAATATGTACCAGTAACGGTGGCATTTGTTTACATGAGTAATAGTTCTTAAGAGTTGTAGTGCAGAAATAATTAAGCAATAACCCACGCCTGGGTGTGGGTAATGCTGGATTTACCCACGGTTGGTGTGGTTTGGTCATGAGGGGGAAGCCCGAGTGGCTAAACAAAGACAACCGTGGGTAAATCCAGCATTTCCCACACCCAGAAGTGGGTTATTGCTATTATACAATGACATTATTTAAGACAAAAAATATACTTTTCTTAAATTATGGCATTGTATAATGCCTCCTTGCTGCCCTTCCACAGCTGTCCAGTATTCTGCGTCAGTTCTGATGTACTGCACATGCGTATGGTTATGCAGTACATCAGAGCCGTGCGTGGACGCAACGGAGAAAGGAAGCTCTCCGCTGCTTTTTAAAAGGTGTCTCGCTATGTTAAAAGAGTTTAACATAGTGAGATATCTTAAAAAAAGCAACAGATATCTTCCTTTCTCTGTTGCTTTTTTTAAAGCTGCTTTGCTATGTTAAACGAGTTTAACATAGCGAGACACCTTTTAAAAAGCAACGGAGAGCTTTCTTTCTCCATTGCTTCCACACGCAGCTCTAATGTATTGCGTACAGCTTTAAAAAAAGCAATAGAGAAAGGAAGCTCTCTGTTGCTTTTTTTAAAGATATCTCACTATGTTAAACTCGTTTAACATAGCAAGATAGCAGCAACAGAGCTCTTCCATTCTCCATTGCTGTCCAACAGACACACAAAAAAAAAAAAGACCGGACCTTTTTCCATTAGTATAAATCTGATTTACAACGAGCACGCTGACCAATCGGTGTGCACGTTTTGGAATATTAATGGGGGGGATGTTGTATAATAATCATTTTTTTCTGTAATCCAGTGGTAATAATAGCTGCTTTTTATGACAGTAGTGTGTACCCATAACTATTTCCAACACTGTTTTGGATACTGGTAGTTTAGTGAAATAAAATATTCCCACATTATTCCTGAATGATAAAATATTTACACATTTGTTGGATAATTAGAACTTATTTGGGAAACAGTATTAAAGGGTAATTTAGTTAAACCCAGAATTTCAGTATTCTCAAGAAAGACCGCTGGTGTGGCCTAGCAACTAGTACACTCACTCCTGTTCTTTTTGATTGGAGCAGCATATCATGGAACTGAATGTACTGAGTGAGGTGTGGAGGACCAAAATTGTGCAAAGGAAAATTCTCCCCATGATCATTAAAAGATCCAGAAAACTAAAGAGAAAACACGCATTAATGAGGGAGAATAGCATACCATCCCTGGGTAACAGTAACAGTAACACTAAGACACACTTTAAGCCTGTAGTTCACCAGCTGCAGAACTTTTGGTTGAACCAGTGCTGTCTTTCAACAAGGAAACTTTTCTCAGTTAACAGTTGTGACTAAAATTAATGTATTCTTATGCCAGTATAAACATGCATTCTTTAACAACAAAATGTCTATATTCACTCATTTTCCTGCAGCTGCTCTGGTGGATCATCTGTAGCCTAACCACTTGATTTCACATTGAATTTAGTAAGACCTGAATTAATACCAGTCTCCCAAAAGGATTAATTACTTTGGACCTTTTTGTGTCCCCTTTCCTTGAGAAAGTATTTATTAAATTGAGCGTATGGAAGTAAATACTTGAAGAGTTTCATTTAGTCTAAGGTACATAATTTTGGTATCATCACCCTTTACTAGTAGATGTAGTTTAATAAGCCAGGCTATAGGTGATTACAGTCATGCTGCACATGTTGCACTGAAACAATGGCCATAGGATTGAATTTCAGAGCCATTGCAAGCTCATGATGTGTAAAACTAGGATTCCAGTCAAAGCAAACACAAAAAGACCTACAGTCCAAGATGCTGGCACATCCTATAAAAATATGTAACCCCTTAAGTAAAAATGTCACATTCCAAAATCACAGCAATGCAGACATCTGCTGATAACTCAGTGTGTGCTGACCATCTACCATAAGTAGGCACAGTAGTATGGTTATTGCTAACTTTCATCTTGCTGAAGGACAAGCTGGTGGCTTGTGTTTGCTAAAACATGTACTTGGCAAAAATGGAAAGTGAATAAAGGGTATAATGGCAGGATGTTGTGCCACTTTACTATCAAAATGTGGAAAATCAGTGGCAATATACTGATGGTTTCCAACTTTTGATCAAAACAGTTTGCCGAAATCGGTAATAATGAATTACCAACATTTCAGAAATGGTAACACGGAATTGACATTTGAACTCCAGAGATTCCATTGTCAAAAGTCCATGTTACTGGTAACGTTTTTTGCAGGGGGCCAAGCCCCCTTGCACCCACTGCATATTATACATTCTGACTCTGAGACTGCACTACAGTGAGAAAAGGGTACATTTCCTGATCCCCACTGTAGTGCAATCTGTTACCTGAAAGTCAATTCCACATTAGCAAATGCACACTACCATTCGCTAATGTGGAGTCGAACATTTTCCAGATTGGCGTTATGAAAACTTGAAAATAGCCTTTCCACCTTCGCAGCTTCGCGTTAAGTGCCTATCTAAATTTTGATAGTAAACTTGTTGTGCCTAGACAGTAAATATACTAGTAATAAATAATGCTGTGATGTACACTTTCAGCAATGTCAACTCTAATGAGACAGCTCTCAGTTCTAAATGTGCCCTCTTCATCTTAATGTTTATCTTGTAGAGAATACTGAAAACTTTGACTGACAACTCATTGTGGGTGATCCCAATGGATTATTGTCTGTTTCCCTTCCCTCTTCAGCCTTTTTAAATTCTACACAATTTCTGTTCTGAGAGTATCTTTCTGTAGTTTGGTGTTACGTGCCCACTGGCTCCCAGAAATGGGTAAGCACAATGTGATCTTTGTACCCAGTGCAGTTTACATTTGTATCCCGAACATATACCCCAGACTTTCTTTGGTAAATATTATTATTAATGATTGCTTGAAACTGGATAAAATGATTTCTTCAGTAAAGTTAATGACCCCAAAAAATCCTGAATGTATCACCAATATCTACTCTGCCATTGCTGTCTAAGATCTTTGAAATCGTAGTCTGTAAACATGTCCTTAAATATGTTTCAAAGTATGGCAGCTTTTCCACTAGATTCCCGAGTTTTGGCAAATTACATAACTGACTGACTGCCCTCAAAGTTTCTGATTGTTGGAAACATGCTGGGCCCCTTTCTATTGATATAAAATTGATTTCTGACACTGTTGACCGCCACTTGTTTCATTGCCACCTAAAATATTGTGGATGTATGGGCAGAGGGCCTGTGAATATTGTCATTATCCAACATTAATAAAAATTTGTATATAACACAAGCTTATAAGTTAGTCCAGATGAACTAAGGGTCTAGGATTGGCTCATATATCATTGCTGTGTGCAGCAATGTCCACCCATGCTCTGGTCAAGGAAGCAAAGACCATTGCATTATGTAATGAAGGTCTCCTTTTATGGAAAAGATCAGGAAGTTAATTTCTTCCTTAGGTGCAGTCAGAGTAAGGCCAAGACAAGAATTATTACAAGACCACTAACTGTTCTTTTTGTTTCTCATTGACATTAGTACTGATTCTTTGAACTTAAAGCTACGTATTATGTGGATGATCTGATGGTATTTTATACAGACAGTACCACCAGTGGCATGTAAGGCTCTTTCTAAACACACTTTTAAGAATTTGTAAGTGGTTCTCCAATGAGCAAATTTTAACAATGTTGTTTGTCTTTTCGGCTTTTTCCCAGTAAGGGGTCGCCACAGCGGAATTCCGGTCCGCTAATGATTGGCAGTAGATTTTTACGAAATGCCGAGGTGCCAGCTCGAAGCCCAACCTTCAACGAAGGCACGCCCATTTACGCACACATGTCTTTTGAACGCTACCCAACTGCGGGTTTGACATGCAGACTCCACACAGAAGGCACTCCCAAGCCACGCCGAGAATTGAACGGGAGAACCTCTTGCTGTGAGGTAACAACGCTACCGCCGTACCACCGCGGCATTACAAACTTGCAATCTGTGTCCATTCCTGATGCATGACTTTGCATGGTTTCTGGTTGCCCAAGTGGTTATACAGTTTGATGCATTTTCTTTGCATTTCATAGCTGCTGGGTAACTCACAAAACAACGATTTAATTCAAACTTGTCAACGAACTCACTCAAAAGTTTCACTCCAGAGGTATGTGCTACTGTAGGGGAAAAATCCTTATTCCAGTACTAGCCTCTGGCCTTCCCATTACTTAATTTGGTTTCTGCAAACCATGCTAAACATGGTTTGTTAATTAATTTACTTATCTAGCCTCCATAAATGTCACCATCCGGTTTTAAGTAAAGTGGAGTAATTTCCCTGAGAATCAAGAGCTATTTATTTATGTATTGAAGTCATAAATCCACAAATAACTATATTGCCACTGTTATCTCCCTTTAGTGAGTGGCTCTCCAGACCACTGAAATTGTGCTATAACAGTTTCATATTATGGACTCTATGATAATATCGGGGAGCAAAGCTGAAACATGCCAAGATGTATGAAAACAGCCAGCAGCTTCAGGTTAGGTCTGTCTTAAGTGTAGTATTTGTTTTTTGTTTTTTTTGTATTTGTGTTTCTTAAATAGGGTTGAGCAATGATCCACATGGTCCTTTTTCAGACTCATCCCAAAAGCACTGTCTGGTTAATTGATTTGCTCAGTCACATAGTAGGCAAATGGAGGATGAGGGACTCAAATCCTGAGCTGTGGGAAGAAACATGTATGTGTCTCATAGCCTTAATATTGTGTGCTAACTGATGGAACCCAGGAAGGGAGTATGCCTTTCTCCTTCTTTGCATGATCCAAGGCTTACCAGATAACAGGTAAAGGAAACCACTAATTTACTTAGTAAAACATTGTCTAAACTGGTGTCTTATCTAGAGGACAATGGTATTCCTGTCCCAAGAAATATTGAAGAGTATGAAACCTTGAAGAACATGTTTCTATAAGATGGTTGCTATATGTTTTGCATTCCTGTATAACTATGCCCATCACACAGCCTCGTAACATAACAGTAACTACTTTAACCAATGGAGAATTTGGGAATGGGAATGATCACACTTCCTTTTAACATTTAATTGTGATCTGCTTTACTATTTGATTTATACCTCTTTCTTGGTCTTGGTTGTCACTCTTAATGCACTCACTCTTCCTTTACTAGTGCACTAAAGCTTTGTCTTTGTTAATTATCTGCTTAATCTTTGTTAATCTTGAGCTTTTTCTTCTCTGTTACTGTTTTCTTCCTTCAAAGGTACACTTTGTTAATTAACTGCAGTCTTTCTTAATCTTATGTTTCACCACTACACATGGAGTTACCTTTGTACAGAACTAGGTTTACTTTCACTTTTGATAAATACTGTCACATTTTACTCTGTCAGATGTTTTATTTTTGAGCACTTTTGTTGGACGTTTTTGTCAATTGCATCATTCACTGTAATGAAACATCTTTCATTTACAACATTAATGTTTGTAACATGATAACTTACTTGAATGCTCAGAGTCGAAAAAGATCTTCATCCAATTCACTTGTCTGCTTAATAAATAAATAAAATAATATTTTTCCATCAGTCTGGACTTGAGCAGTCAAACTTTCCATCTGTTGTCCTCTGTAACTCACAGGTCTATGACACTACACCAGTTTAGCTTGTAAAACAAGTCCCTTTTGCTGGTGAGAGGCAGTACAAAGAGGAAATGTTGCACTGATCTCTACTTTCCTACTTACTCACAAAAACAACTTGCGAGCTATGTAAAAGGGGTATCTCAGGCCTTTGCCTCTGTTTCTACTTCAAATCACCACTTCCCAACCTATCTACTGCTATCTTTTCCCACCAAACAGAGTCTCTCAGTATCTTCATTACCTCATATACTGGGGTTCTAGTTTGAAGTTGGTGGTTTGCACAGCTAGTACTGTCTGTATTGCATCTACTAGACTCAGGATGAATATTTCTAGCTCAGAGACTAAGGACTAGCTCCCCTCTTCCCTCTGTGAGCTGGTTGTTTTTAATACCAAGACCACATGATGCTCTATTACACCAGTATGCTCCATGACCTCAGTGGCTGCCATCCTGCTAGTGATGCCCAATATCCCATCCATTCCAATCTTATCATATTATCTTTTCACCATTCCGGAAAGCATTTCTGACTAAATTAAAATGTAATGCAGGCAAAGATATCCAGATTACTCTTGAACCTTTTAAAACTGCCTTCTGTAAGCAAGCAGGTTTAACTTTGTCCAGACCATTGCAAAGAAATAACATGTACCATACTTGGCATAAATTTCTAAAAGGCTAATACAAAAAGCCCAGGCCATCAAATCCCACACTTTTCAAATCACCAAAACATTGTGTCTTGCATGTCTGTTGTCAAGGCTGTTCCTTCTAAATTAATATAAAATTGTACTCTACCATTCATGTGGACATTGTGTATATGCAAGACAAAGACAAACATTTAGAATCTCATAAACCATTTACTAGTAGTGAACCAAATGTACTTCTTGATGGCAGTTAAATTCCATCTCCCCATTTGCTTAATATTTGGTGACCCTCACCTACAATTCTTGACTTTTGCTTTATCAGTCCTTACCATGCCGCATGGCTAAACTTCAGCCCCAGCTGCTAAATTTTATAATTATAAAATTCAAGAGGACCTTCCCAACGCTGCTGCTGTCTCCATGACAGAAAACTTACCCTGTTCCAGCTTTTTAGCATTCATCTTTTTTTTTCTTGAGACCATATCTTAAGATGAAGATATGGGAATCTACTGTCCCTGTATCTCAAGATCTTTTTTTTCACATTTGTTTTAAATATGACCACAAAATCCTTAACATGACATTCACCTAGTGCAGGGGTCTGCAACCTTCATTATCAAAAGAGCCATTTTTGGCCCCTCTCCCACCAAATAAAATTCATCAGGTGCCACAAAACCTATTTGACCCCTAAAATGAAGATAACACAGTGTATAAAGTTTATATATTGTTATTATACTAAATATAAAAGAACTAAGTTTATAAGACCAATATTTAAATTCCGTCCCTATTTTTGTTTCTTTGTTGGGATTGCTTGATCTCTCTCACTGTGTGTGTGTTTGTGTGTGTGTAGAAAATGCATGTTAAGAGAAACCATGTTATTCTAGCAAGATTATATGTTTATAAGAGCAATATTTAAAGTATGTCGCTTGATCACTCTCAGTGTGTAGTGTGTGTGTGTGTGTGTGTGTGTGTGTGTGTGTGTGTGTGTGTGTGTGTGTGTGTGTGTGTGTGTGTGTGTGTGTGTGTGTGTGTGTGTGTGTGTGTGTGTGTGTGTGTGTGTGTGTGTGTGTGTGTGTGTGTGTGTGTGAACGTGTGTTGTGCAGTAGAGCGGCCATTATTTTTCAAAGCTACAGGGAGCCAATGCAGAGAAGTGGAGCAGTCACATGTGGCTCCAGAGCCACAGGTTGCAGACCTCTGCCCTACTGCAACTCTTTTTTTTTAATTTCTCCAAATCTTTTTTGGTTTCTAATACCATGACAGGAATAGACCCCATTCCAAGTCAAAGTACGATTAAAGTTTGTGAAATTATTATTGTTTCAATCTTTGATGATAGACAAAAGTGCTTTTTGCAGCACCACAATGTGCCCAGTAATGACTCCTTCTGCAATTCATACGTGGTTGCATGCACTGGTCACATTTGTAAATGTGATTGTAGATTTTTTTTTTATAAGACCAGTTTCTCCTACTACTATTGCAACTGTCAGGGTATCTTTCTTTCACATTGCCATCATTTCTGCCTGCAAATCTTGATATTTTATGACTTTGTATCTCTACCATGCAAGATACTGTAGTCACTGGCTGTGGCGATTTCAAGGATCAGTGCTACTTTTATCTTCTTTTCATGGACCACTATATCCGGTTTTCTAGCATCTAGCTTTTGAATTGTTGGTAATGGGTGATCCCATGTGATGTTGACTTCATCATTTTCTATGATGCTTTGTGGCTCATGTTTCCAGTGTTTTTCAGCCACTTCAGTACCATAATGTTTGCACAGTCCCCTGTGCAACAGTCTTGTCACGTTATTATGCCTTTCAGTATACAGTCCTTATGCCATTAGTATGTCACAACCAGCAACAAGGTGTACGACTGCTTCCAATTCAGTTTTACGAAACCTACATTTGTCTGTTTTTTCTTACATGTTCAATGGACTTTGTAAACCAGCGTGTACGTAGCCCACTATCTTGGGCCGCCAATATTAACCTTTCAGCTCTTGGTTTGAATTCGTCTCTCCTTAACCGTTCCTGTGGCCATTCTTGATCAACATGAGGTTCTTCCTGAAGTTTTCTATACTTGCAACTATATTTATGCATTTTCTACATTTCTTGCCTTCTCATCTGGTCCTTCACCTTATATTCTTTCTTTTGTTTTTTGGCACATTTCAGTTGCTGCCTGATTTTTATCTACTTCTGGTTTGATTTCCATCCTGCTAGACACCGAAATGTTTCTGCTAGATTAATCAGAGAAGTCATCTTAGATTTATTCTCCTCATGTTTAAAAACTTTTACAACATTTGGGTCGTGTGAGGTCAGCAGATATGTGTGGAGCCACACGATTGCAGATCTATACATGTAATCAGTATCAGGGAGACCCATCCCTCCTTCAGAATGGGGTATATATAATCTTGATATGCAATGATTTTTATAAATCATTTGGTGAGCATGAAGTATTCCTTGGTAAGTTTTGTTCGCATTTTTTCATGTTTTATTATTGATCCTTCATCAATTCTCAAATATTTATACACTCCCTCTTGCTCAAGTTCTTTTATATCATATTCTTGTCCCAAACTGATGTTTTCTTAATGCTGCAGTTTTCCTGCTATAAAGGTTGCTTTTGCACATTTATCAAGACCAAATGACATTCTTATATCGTCTGAAAAGGTTTTGACAACTTGCAGTTCTGCTTTCAGTTCCTCATCTGATGAGCTATACAGTTTTAAATCATCGACAAAGAGAGGATGAGAAGTCTTTATGCTTTGTTGTTTTCTAGGAGCCAAATTATAGCCATGACCTAAGCTGTTAAGTAGACAGCTTAATGGGTTAATGGCAAGACGGAATAACAGAAGTGACAGAGAGTCTCCCTGGAATATCCCCCTCTGAATTTTTATCCCTAGAATGATAATTTGTTCTTTATCATGGCTTAATTGCAAAGTGGTCTGCCACTGTTTCATGGTCACTGTAATGTAATCGATCAGTGTAGGGTGTATCTTGTACATTTTTAAGCACTCTTTTATTCGTGAATGTGGGATACTATTAAATGCTTTTTTATAGTCAATCCATGCCATACTTAGATTCTTCCCCTTTTTACAGTTCTCCACTATGAGTTAATTTAACAACAGATGATCCTTTGTTCCATATGACTTTCTTTTATTGCCCTTTTGTTCTACTGCCTTAATTGCATTTTCTTCTAAATGACTGAAACTCTGTTGGCATCAATTCCAGTGTATAGTTTATATGTTGTCGGAAGACAAGTTATTAGTCTATAGTTTTTAGGGTAGCTTGCAGGTTCACTCTTAAGTAGGAGCATTGTTTTTCCTGTTGTTAGCCAGGTCAGTGCCTGTTCAGGGTGTGCATATAAATTAGTTCTTACTCATATCTAAATCTTCATGCAAAGATGTTAATACTGTTAACTGTTAGGTACTGCATCTGGGCCTGGGGTTTTCCAGTTAGAAGCTTTTCTTAACTTTGTTTCAATACCTCTGGCTGTTACTTCATCCCATTCCATATCCTATAACTTTAAACTTCTTATTCTTTCTTTTACTGCTTCTATCCATTTAGCATCTTTGCTATGTTCCACAGGATCTTCATAAATACATCTCTAAAATGTATCTATTTCTTCTTTTTTTAGTGGTCTTTTAATTCCTTTTGTCCTGGTCCCCTTCAGTAAACACACTTCACACCAAACTACATTTGACAACCTTTATTAAACTTCCATAGCATAACTTTAATAACCAATATTTATTAATTACAACCGAACATAGTATAGCTGATTTTAATCACAGCATAAACATCCATGTAGTATTAATCAGGACAGCATGACCTAACTCTTCCTGACCCAGTAAGCAGCATCCATATCTTCTCTCACTTACTTCACTTATGAAGCAGAGTCCCACCACTCATTTCATATACCATTTATTGAATTACACCTCCAGCCAAATAAGCAGCGTCCTTACCTTCACTCGCTTATAGTTACCACTTAAACATCCAACACCAGAGGGGGGACAGAAGAGTGCAAGCTTGTCCCTCTTCTCTGCCCACCAGCCTGAGCAGGCTTTTCCTCCTCTCACCTACCAAAATTTCAGCAACCTAACCACCCATACCAAAGGGGAGGGGTGATTCAGCCAAACATCATTTGCTGTGCCCATCTTCTCTAACCCCAACTAAATTCCTGTTAGCAACCCAAAAGCCCTGTCATATGATGATCGAAAGCTGTACTTGACTAACAGTTAAACCGATGATCCATTTCCCAATACTGAAATAATATCCATATCCTTTGCATAAGTTCTGTATAATAACAGACTTCTCGCTTATTCCAACTACCAATATTAACCTCATAATGTGCCCCAGGGCATTACCTGCCCTAGGCAACACTAAAACATTAAACCCAATGCCATGTGAAACTACACAAGGGCAATTGTCTACCATCATTCTAATGGCAGCCCTATATCATAAAGTCCAAAATCAATCCTGCCATCCCTCCAACTATCCAGTACAAGCATAGCACAGAATGACCAATGACCATCCTAGCCTTTGTTGACCCCCAGATACTTTCAGAATGGCTAAATACAGCTATAACATAAATGCCATAGAAAATGTAACCCTTTGAACTCCATATCCCAACACCAATCCCTGCAACAACCCCCATCCCGACAATAGTCAAAGTCCGTCCTTCTTCCCTCTCAACCTACCCTGATCCTTGAAACCATTGACCACTAACCAAATTAATTCACAGAACCTTGTCATTCATGCAACTGTAGTGGTAGCTACTTCCTCCTTACCAAGTGAACTGCCTTACATTGCTGCCAAACCTGACAAAGAACTAAATCTTTCCATCAAAATTCTTCCCACCAACCGCTGTAACCCAAACCTAAGTGAGCTAGCCTCAGCCTGCCATATGTTTTACTTATAGACAGGTGCCCCAAACTCCTGCGGCAAGCCTTTAACCTTAATGCAAGTTGATACACTTCTGCAAACAGACAACACAATCCATCCTACTGCCATTTTACACAATTGAAGTGAACCCTAATCTCCAACACCCGCTAAGTCGACTCGATGTTACAACCCCCCCAAATTATGCCCCCCAAACCCAACACCTCCTATAAAATGTGTAAATAAGATGCAAATCCCCATGACCAACCCTATCCTTCTGCCCCAAGGGCTATCCCAGTAAAGTATCCCAAAGGCAACGCAATGGTAAGTTACACCAACTTATTAACCCCTACCCAAGCAACTGACTTAAACTGACCGAAACATAACTTCAGTAACACATAACTCCCTGAATAACTCCCTGAAAAAGCCAGGTTTGAACAACAAACCCACCTCATATATCTGTTCCTCTACCAAACAACTGGATGGGTGACTATAAATTCACCCCAGGGTTCCACCCATGTCCCTTGAAGGACAAAAGAATTCATATTTGGAAAAGAAATTGAACTTAGCTAGCCTACAAGGGCCCTAAAACCACTAACCTCACAGCTTCCCAAGCTATGATTGTTTTGATTCTACCCTACTTGTAAACCCCAGGCTCACTATACACCAACCCCAGCCCTACATTACCTTGACCCAAACATACCTCCCTCTGCAACCCACTTGTGCATGACTCCAACAATCAAAATCCACACAAGAAGAATCCATTATCTCCTGAAGTCATTTTATCAGGGCACTGACTGCTGCTCACTCAATGCACACCCATCTGACATCATTGTGCACCACCCAAGCGACCTGGACATCCATTGAAACAGGCTCCATCACTTCTGAATCCTCCTTCTTCAGGTCACCAATCGCAGCCCACTCAATTCCATACCTCCGCAATCTGTGACCAAACTGACCTCGTTGTGAGCTACAAAAGAAAAGAATACTGTAAATCCTCTACACACACAAACTGAAACTTCTTAATGACATTAGGCATTGCCAAGGGTGCATCTTGTTCACTGGCTGCATGAATGCGCTCATGATTTATATGCAACCACAATGAAGCTTAAGAGGCTTTACAAAGTTCAACACAAGATTTCTTCCCACATGCCATGTTAAAGATATAACCAATATCAGTGGTAACAAACAGAATCATTCCATGAAAAGGCCTGTTCTATAAATAGAGTGTCACATTCCAACCATCCCATGAGCTTCCTCAATAAATCTATTAGCCAATATTTTGGATAAAAAAAATTAAAGCAGTCCATATGTGTGCCAATCCTGTTGATAGTGTTACCCTCCTCAAAGAAAATGCAATGTCAGGGTTCACATGCTACCCTATGATCACACTTCAACCTCCTTGTTGCTTCCCCCTTTCATTCAGCTATTTCTTCCCCATTTGTTATATTATTTCAATTTGTTTATATTTACTATTAGTATTGGCAAACACCTCTTACTGCTTTGCCATGCCGGCACGTTGAGCTGTCATTTTTTGGGGTGTCTCACAGACCGCTTTTTTTTTTTTTTTTTATACTTATATACTAATGTATACACTATACACACACACACATATATATATATATATATATATATATATATATATATATATATATATATATATATGGGTACATATTACACCGTCGACAACTTTTCGACAACCGGCCCTGTAGCACCAATTCAACGAAACCGCACAGCATCGACACTTTAAATAACCGACGCTGACTCTACCGACAACGTGCTACACCCCACATGGGGATTACAGCTAACGGTATTAACATGTGAGGTAGGGGATGTAGTTATAATGTTAGACTGAGTGACATAAGTTTAGAAATACATCCCCTACCTCACACATGTTAATACCCATTAGCTGTAATACGCGATGTCGGTGTAGCGCGTTGTCGGTAGAGTCAGCGTCGGTTATTTAAAGTGTCGATGCTGTGCGGTTTCGTTGAATTGGTGCTACAGGGCCGGTTGTCGATTTAGGCAGTTGTCGACTGTGTAATATGTACCCATATATATATATATATATATATATATATATATATATATATATATATATATATATATATATATATACATATATATGAACATATACACACATATATATGCCGATACACAGATTTCTATCTATGCACATACATATACAAGAGCAGCTACCCCTATATAAAATGCCCCCTTTAAAATGTAGCTCAGTGAAATTGAGAAGCTGCTGGCATGCAGATATACAATCTGAAATTCCATTATGTAGAGGCTATGCTCATCAGATCCCTGTAGTGATTCGCCTTGAAAATTGGACCACAATATGCCTCCCCCCAGCAAAATTCTAGACCTCCAATGGAAACTGCACCATCATTCCCAAGCAATCAGGAGTAATCCCTGACACCATAAGAATGGACACATTCCAGCTATTACTACTATTCACTTGAGACCTTGGTAGAATAAACGAATGAGAATTTATACGTGCTCTGAAGTAAATTGTCCATAATCCTAACTACTGCCATTATCTAACAAGTTTATTTCCCAAATTTTTTTCCCCGCCGCAAGTTTAAGGCAAGATTAAGAGGTACAAAATCAACCTTTGATAGAAGCTCAATGTTCCTGAAACTCTGGGACAGTTGCTAGGTATGTTGTATCCTTAACTGGCCACTCTCAGTTCACCCCTTTACAATACTCAGTAGCTGAAGAGTAATAACTGATGGTACACCTGCTGCTCCTAAGCCTATCAACCCCTTACACACAGCATCAGGCACCATCAATAAATATGTTCCTGTTGGAGCTGAAGCCCCCCCCCCCACCCCAGAAAGGCAGTATCAGGCACCACTGAATGTAAAGCTGTACTTACTGCTTCAGGCAGTACCATTCGGGATCCCAAATGAATCAGTAAAAACCCTACTAAGTGTAAACACTTCAAATAATATAGACACAAACTGTCAAACAGAACTTAGACTGAACCAAACACTTCAGACTATGGGCTCACCGTCCCTTCACAACAGCACCCTTCTCCAAATTCCAGCCTCCTCCCAGTTTCCATTTGCCCCCATCAAACCTGCTTGAAAATAAGATCTTGTCAGCATCAGCACTGTTCCTTAACCAATAAACCTTTAATTTTATGACATAGCACTCTTGCTCTACCTCTTTCCTATTCCTTCTCCTCACTCTGCCTGTCCCTTTCTCCTTCACACCCTTTGCTTTCCTGTTTCCCTTAGCTTAACTCTCTCATGACTTTTCTTAAACCCCTTCACTTCACAAAATACAACTTTACTAGCTTTAAAACTCAGTTGCCTCTAACTCACCTCTTAACATGGCTGCCACCCACTATCCTTCTGAAGCTCAGCCAACTTGATTTCATTACTTGCAGCACCACATATGTTTGATACAGTTGTTGCTCACTAACTTTAGTTAACTTACTTACCGGCTGTCACATGCAGACATCATACATCAGTATATATTCACCTTTATCAGGTCAAAAAATTAATTTTAATCTTAACTGGCTTACATAAAACGTCTTAAAGACTCATCTTTGATAAGTTTCCCAATCCTCCTCATTGTCACACATTCCCACTGCTATTTCTGTAATCATCCTAAAGCAACAGATGTTATCACCAGGCATACAAAAGTAATATATTTTACACTGCAATCACTTTCCTATCACACTTTAGTCAATAAACAAAAGTCTAACAATATACATTTTTCACTGCCTCATTTATATTGACTGCTAATGATATACTGTAATAAAGTACTCACCATTTGGCCATGCATTACAGAGGAAGACTGTGCTTTGGGCATACACAGACTGTCTTCCCTACTCCCTGATGCAGTCACACCCTGTCATACATATGCTGTAAACATGCAGCCATCACACCTTCATCACATCATACCTGTATATGCGTCACACTGCCGCAACAGTTCTATCACAAAGCATGCGAGTGTTACACTACCTCACCACTTGCATCACAAAGTGTATGAGTGTCACACTGCCTCACCTCATGTGTATGAGTGTATTTTTTTTCTTTTATTTATTTATTTTTTTTTTTCATTTTGTATTGGCTTACTTCAACCCTCAGTGCCTCACTGATGACCTACCAGAAAACCACAATTCCATGCAAATCAGACCAAAACTGCAAGGCAAAATCTGGACACTCTGTGAAATCCATATGGCTGAGATCCAGTGAAATCCAAACCATGGAAACCATGGACAACAGCAAGACACTCCCAAACCTCCCTCCTCGCAGCTATTACTGCTTAACGCGCATGCACAGCAAACAACCCTTGCTGGCCTCACATCTTGGCCTGCAAAAATGCACACAAAAATGACCAAATGGACACCGAAGGGACAGAAAGGTACAAGTCCCAACCAATGAGACCCATGTCTCTCCATAAACACCTATACAAGTGAAATGCAAAGTTAAAAACCTTGCAACATCAAAAACCTGCCAACAACCCACACTCCTCCCACTAATGAACTCCGTATTCCAGCCCTGCAACCCACAGATTACGTACCCCACATGCCCATACCTCCCGACCTCTTAAGGGCTAGAAATATGGGCAAAGCCATGGATAAGAGTGAAGAAAGGCTCTGTGCCTCCCCACCCAATTTAAATAGCATACTACCAACTAGTGAGGTAACTAAAATAACAAATTCCACATCATCATGAATTTCAGGCCTGCTATGATTGAAAGCTAGACTGATTAGTAAGTATGGTGCCAAAGACCACAATACTATGAAGACAGACTAGAATTATAAGGGCGAATACAACTGAGAGGTATGCTGCAGCCCAAGCCTCGACAACTACAACCATAGAAAAATGGACTAAATTACCACAAAGCAGGCTCCACATAACTCAGACCTACAATATTAAAATGTGCATACCCCTATTGACCCTGCTACAATGCATCCTGCTTAACAAAAAAAAAAACATTTATATGCATATATAACCATTACTCACCTCCACCACCTGCCCACAATTATTAAACCAAGGCCTACCAGACACCAGTATACCTAGGTCGTCTTGGACATAAACCTACCATCTAGCAAGTTCATGCCAAAATGTGATCCCTTACCCAGCTACACTAGCCTAAATCCCTTAAGCCCCTCCCCTTTACCTCATTTTCTCCCACTCATCCCTCCTTCCCATTTAACCCTTTTATCCCACCCACCCTATTAATTCCCACTGATATATTTATCTAACCCTCTTTTGAAGATGTCCCTGGACAAATTGGTTTGTTACCAAACTTCATGCACCTTGTTTCCCAATTCTCTTGTAAAACTTTTTTGGGTCATCGATAAATTGCTTATTTTGTACTTTTGTTTATATTTATTTGCATATCTTCTATGTTTTTCCACCTGTGCTGATATTTTTAGTTTATTTGTGATAGTGTATGATAGATCTTGGTCTTTTGTAATATTATGCATTGCTTTTATTATGTCTGTCTTTCTTAGTATTTTGTTAATCTGTTCCCTCTTCTGTATTCTTCTAAAAGTGACAACACTTCTTGTCTTAATTGCTTTATAGTTTTGTCTGTTCGATACTTCCATAATGGTATTCAATTTCTCCCCTTCCTTTCCCTTACTATCCTGTGTTTTTGTGGTAGAACTTTATCAGTTATTAATTTAGCTGCATAGTAATATACCCTCTTTAATTCTGTTATATTGCATGGATGTCTATAGACAGTCCTAATTACTGTATTTATTTGTTTTATCAAACTTCTGACTTTTTGGGTTTTATTGACCTTCTGCAGTCTGTTTCTTTCATTGATTTTAATATGTCTATATATCTCTATTAACTCAAGCAACTCTTCTCTTGGCTCATTTTCATTTAAACTGAGAGCACATTTTTTGTTTTCTATTTCCTGCAGGCATTCTATAGAAAGTTCTATAGCATCTTCCTGTGGCACATTCTCTTCAATTTCATCCTGTACCATCCATTGCTGTGTCATATGGCAACTCACTGGCCTGTCACTCCTCAACATTGACTGCATCAGAGTTTCCACAGTTTCCTGTTCCTTCCCTTGCTGTCCAGCTTCAAGTGAATATTTGTATTGGTTTCCTGTGGAAGGCTCCAAAATATCTTCATATGGCACCTGACCAATTGGTTCCCATTCCACTAGTTTCCCCTTAATTTGGATATCCATTACTCTATCCTGTTGTGGTACTTTCTGAATTCGATTTTCTACACTGAATCCTTCACTTCGCAAGTACTCCATAACCTCAGTTTCTTTTTCTTTAACTTCACCATTATTAATCTCCTTTTCTACTTTTCCGCTTTGTCTTCTTATTTTTTGAATTGTAAAGTTTTCCTTGTCTGGATTCCTTTAAATATATTTCTCTTCAAATATCTTTGGTGTTGCTCCTTTTGTATTGGTTAGTTTTGCTTTCTCCTTTGCATAAATATTACATCATATTAAATCTTTTTTTCTTTCCCATGTACATATTCTTTCTTCAGATGTCTCCTGATCTTCCTGCTTCTCCTTACTTTGGGGACTCGTTCCATCATGCTGTGATGTAACCTGTATTAGAGTTTCTACACCAAATTGTTCACTTCGCAGGCACTCCATAACTTCTGTTTTTTTTACTTCTAATTTACTAATCTTCTTTTCTACATTCCCTCTTTTTGACATGGCCCACATTATGGATTCTATGGATTCTCTGACCCCTAAAAGTTCACTGATACACGTACATCACAAAGGCCTTGAGGAAGCATTGTCTTCTATTCCTCGTACGTACAAGATGGTAATATTTCAACCAGGATGTAAAGAAAACTTTGATATCAGATTTCTGCTATCACTCTTCTTTGATCCTTGTGTTTTGAACTGATACTTCAACATTAACTTTAATAGCTTCGGTAGTATCTGATTTTTTTTCTTTTTGTGGTGTCTTCCTGTATGTATTTTGATGACTGTCTACACAGTCTGGAATTGTGATTTGTTGTTAGTGAATTATGGAATTGAAGAAACTGTCTTGTCTCTCTAAGGTGCAATGACATTGGGGGCATCATATTTAAAGAACAGGAAGGTGGAGCCCCAAAATGTTGTAGGGTAGCAGGTATGCAAACCCCTGCATTGGGCATTTTTAGATTTTATTTATTTTTCATGTATAATTTTCTACACATTTTTTTTCATTATCCAGGCTTTGTTTTAGTAATGTTTTTTGGCCATCTTTTGTCAGGTGGCTTAAGGCTATCAAGTGTGTCCTAAATGGTGCCACATACACTTCTTTTTACTACAAAATCCCACACTCAAGAGAAGTAATATTATATCAAGTAGGCATGATCTCTGATGACTTAAGAATGTCTTCAGTTACTCGAAAAACTTTTTATTGTACTTTTTTTGCTGTTTGCCCATGATACTGCTATGACTTACATCACAACCTATTTTGCAGTCTCCCGTGGTTGCAGGTTTCTTAGCAGTCAATTTCTTCTGCTTCTTTCCTGGCCTATAGATGACGTGAGAGAGTAACTTCACAACTACATTTTAATTGCATTTTATATACAATTCTTTCCATATAATGATAAACTTTAATGACTCTTTCCAATTTTCCTTTAACTATACACATTCCATAACCAGCCTCCATCCCTTGTGTTTGGAGCATTTGCTAAATTGTGGATCCTTAAGAGAAACTCATTCAGTTTTGCTGTCACCTTTGGATGTTCTTCTAGGATCTGCTCAGTGATACACCTGAGTGTCTGTTATTGCAGGCTCCTATGTACACGTTAATAATTGCAAAATTGTATTACTTACACGTTACTGAGGGTTACAACATGGACAAATCATAGCTGCATGTTTGTAGTTCTCTGTTTAGCATAGAAAGAGAAATGTTAAGTGCTGCTTATATACTTACTTATGTATATGGCATTACTGCTCATATTTTTGCATATATCTCAACAACCCAGCAACATGGACAGAGCTTCATGGTCTCATATGAAAAAAACACAACATGAACAAAAAAAGTGCTAGTAACATCCATGTACCTTAACAGTAACACACTATAAACATTTAACAAATCTCAAAAATTAACATTTACTTTGTTCATGTGAATGATGACTCTAAAGTTGAGCATGTGCTGAACAACAATGATGTTTGTACTTCTTTAGTAGTACCTGTAGCTGTAAAGATATGAGCATTTCTTTGCACTGTATATTATTACTTTGCTTTATAAGAAGGTTCAATAAGTAATCCATCATTCTTAGACAGGAAGTGAGAATTCTGCCTTTCAAGACTTCTTTGGGGGAAGAGAGTTAACTGTTTAGCACTCCTTTTAAAGTGAAGCTCTAACAGACATGAGGCTGTCCAAAGATTGAGATCTAAGATGGTTATATCTCTTTTAATATGTTCAGTTCCCTAGCCTTTGGGACAGAAACAGACTGGAATAATATTGATTCTACAATGTTAGTAAGGAAATTATTCACAGCGTATATTCAGGAGAAACAATTGCTTCAGATTGTAAAAAAAACTACCAGGGGACAGAACATACCAGACATTGTGTTTCCAAAGAAATTACTATAACTCCAAGTCAAGTTTTACCACCATTGATGCGCAGTGATCATGGAGTTATAAAGGTTAATTTGTTGCTAGATAATGCTGCCAAATTGAAATCTAAGCCAATGCACAGAAGGTTTATTACAGATTATTTGGAAGCAAAACAGTCAGTATGTAAAACTAACTGGAGTGAGGTGTTCAGTGGAAAAACTGTAGAAGGAATGTGGAAAGTTTTGAAAGAGAAACTGAGTGCAAAAAAATAAAAAAAAATGTTTAGCATCAGGATCTAGGCATACATCATCAGGGGGATATATTTCCATAAGAACAAGATATCTGATTAAGGCGAGAGACAAAATATATAAGAAATGGAAGAGAGGTCGCACTACAACTTTGAAAACTGAAATAAACAAGCTGGACAAACAGGTTAAGCATAGTGTGAGACAAGATCAAGAAAAATTTGAAGACAATTTATATAAAGATATTGAGCATAATAGGAAACCGTTTTACAGATACATATGATGTGGAAGGAGTAAAGACACACAAATTGATAAACTATGTGCAGATTCTAAAATTCATTCTCAGACACAACAGATAATAGATATATTTACAAAATCTTATGCAAAACAGTTTGGATCCACAAAAGGGGTAGTAAGTTGTCCTAGTGACACCCAGGTAACCCCGGATACTGGAATCAAATTAGATTATATTGAAAAAGAACTGTGCAAACTGGATCCAAAGCTCAGGAAGGAGACGGAATTAGTAACAATGACCTGAGAACACTTCAGCAAGAACTAACCATCATATCTGTTATTCACTAGGTCATATAAATATGGGGAGATTCCTCAAGATTGGAGACAGGTGCTTATTAAACCTGTTTTTAAGGGGAAGGGGAATAAGACAAACCTAGAGTCATACAAACCCTTAAGTCTACTTTCATGTTGTGGAAAAATAATGGAGAAGGTAATATTGAATAAGTTATTGTCAGAATAGGATAGGTTGGGACTTGAAACCATATATCAGCATGCATATGTTGAAAACAGATCTATTACCACCTGTAACATGATGTTCTATAAAAAATATAATAACAGCTCTGAATGAAAAATTGTGCTATGCTGTAATTTATATAGATTTAACTTCAACTTTTGACGGTGTTATACACATAACACTGATCAATAAATTAGCACAATTAGGTACTGATGCACTCTTGATAAGATGGATAGCTGCATGGCTTACAAATAGGACATGGCGAGTATCATATAGCAACTGGAAAGGCAAACTCTTTGCCTTTCAGTCAGGGTGTCCCACAGGGCTCTGTCCATGGCCCTTACTTGATTAGATTGTATCTTTCAGACCTAACTTTTTCATCTGAGGTGTTCTATAGTCTACATGCAGATAACCTGAAATTGGGTAAACTGATTACATGTGTTACATATAAGGCATTTCTGCAAAATAACTTGACTAAATTAACCATTTGGACACAGGTGAATAATATACTGATAAATACATCAAAAACTAAGCATACGAGATTTGGTAGGCATAACTTGAAAGGTGAATATTTAATACAGCACACAGTGATTGAAACTGTAGACAAATTTAAGGACCTGGGTATATGGGTAAATTCAGCTAATCATGTCAACCAATTGGTTAATGATAGTTTTAGAACTATAGGTTGTACAAAAATATTTATAAAGTCTAGGAAATAAAAAATAATGAAGTCATTGTTTGTTAGTTACATTACATCCAAACTTGAGTATGGAATAACAATATGGAAACACTATAAGAAAACAAGCATGAGTTAACTGGAAAGAGTGCAACAGACATATACCAAGGGTATCCATGGATGTGAACATTTAAGTTATTATGGAAGACTAAAATAACCAAAGTTGAACAGTGTCTCTTACAGATATCTAAGAGGAGATATTATTCAAGTATATAGGGCATTTAGTGACAACTACCTCTGGGAATGTTAGGGGTTAACAAAAAGTACTAGAGAATCATCAGACAACCTATGTAGAAGATTCTATAGGAATGAGAAGTGTATTAAATGCTTCTCTGACAGAGTAGCTAATGCTTGGAACAGACAACAAAATTGCATTAAAGCAAGTACTAGTTCAAATAATTTTATGAACAATTTGGATATTTATTATGGGAGCAAATATTTTGTTCTATTCGCCAGATAGAAGGGCATTAATGCCTGTGCTTGAAATATTTGTATGTATGTATATATGTATATAAAATACAAGACACTCTCTTGAGATATACCACCCACTATTACTTTTTAACAAGCATCCATGGTTAAAAGCAGCTCTGTAAAATGTACCCAGTTGTTTTGCAAGAAGGAGGTTCAGTTATAATCATGCAATAATGGTTGCATACAGGCATACAAATATATCAGGCACAGGCAAAATGCCTTTATAGCCTGACAATATGCCACAACAGTTTTCCCAATAATAAGGGCTCAAGCTGTTCTTAAAACTATCTAAATTAGTTTTGGTTTAACATAATTAGTTAGCTTATTCTATAATTAGTTAGCTTATTCTAGGTCTCAGCTACTGCCTCAGAGAACTAATTAATGCTATTCGCATTCATATATTATCTTCTACACAGGTTGTCTGATACTTCTCTTCTACTCTTTAATAGGCCCAAGCACTCACATAGATATTTATTATACATATTATATGTGTGTGTGTGTGTGTGTGTGTGTGTGTGTGTGTGTGTGTGTGTGTGTGTGTGTGTATATATATATATATATATATATATATATATATATATATATATACCTCAAAATAAACCAAAACAAAACCATCAACATAACTGGATGCTACTTCCCACCTGGCCAAAACATCCCTCCACTAGAAAACCTCCTCAGCTGGTCTACCCACCATCTCCCCCAAGAAACTATCATTTTAGGTGATTTCAATATTGACTGGCAATCCTGTTCTGGCAACCATCCAACCCATCATGTAAACCTTCATGGCTTCACCCAACTAGTCCAGTCGCCAACCAGGATAAATAAAAACTCCAGCAAGCACACTACCCTGGACTGGATACTAGTCAGTAAGAGCCCCCAGTCATATATAACTGGCTGCTTATCAGATAGCCTCAGTGATCACTCCCCAACATTCCTACTTAAAAAATACCTATACCAAGCTAAACCTGTCATCTACCGTCAAATACGTAAAAAACTAAACTTTAACCCACTCACATTCATCTCATCCCTCAAAGAATGTAACTGGCATCCTCTAAAGTACCTCAGCCTTGAATACGCAGTTGAATTTTTTAATACTACCTTCCTGAGCATCCTTAATTACCATGCCCCCATAAGACTTTCCAGAATCAAAGCATAATACTCCTCATGGCTACAGAAAACCACTAAGTCAGAAATGAAAAACAGGGATAAAGCCTGGGAGCACTGGCGCAAAACCAAAACCCCCTCAACTAGACAGAAATTCCTAGAACTACGCAATAGAGTCAAAAAGCTAATAAAACAGGACAAATTCCAATACTACCAGTCTGCCCTAGATTCCTCTCAACACAGCCCCAAACAATTCTGGTCCTCCATAAACTTCATCCTCCACCCAGGTAAAGTCAGTACCCCTCCTCCTAACATCCCTCACTCCTCAGAAAATATTGCTACCTCATTCAACACACACTTCACACAAACCATACTATCACTAGCTAAACAACACAACCCTCCTTCTCTCCAACCCACACCTTCAACTAGTAATCTCCCCACTGCCTTCTCTTTTTCTCCTGTACCTACCTCCAACATAAAAAAACTTAACTAAACTTAAGCCCACCAAATTAGCAGCAGACAACCTCCCAAGTGAATACCTACAAATTGCAGCTGATGCTCTGGCCTACCCAGTATCCATCTTGATTAACCAATCTCTGTCAGAAAGTTACGTTCCCACACTGTGGAAAGTATCACATATAATTCCCCTCCACAAAGGTGGTCCCTCCACAGAACTAACCAATTACTGCCCCATAGCTATTCTCTCTCCACTCTCTAAAATACTAGAGAGATGCATACACTCTCAGGTCTCAGACTACCTCCTTACTAACAACCTCCTTTCCAATACTCAGCATGGTTTCCGACCAAACCATAGCACCACCACTGCCTTACTCTCCTTTACTAGCACTATCCTTCAGCATAAAAACAATGGCTATCTCTCCTCTACTACTTTCCTAGACCTATCTAAAGCATTTGACATGGTCCCACACAAACAACGTATCTCTGTCCTCAATAACCTATCCTTTTCACAATCGGTCACCAACTGGTTTCAGAGTTACCTGTCTGACCGCCAACAATCCGTTGCATGGCAGAATGAAATATCTCCCCAACTACTTGTCTCCATAGGGGTTCCCCAAAGATCCATCCTTGGACCCCTACTCTTCTCTGTTTTCACCAATAATCTAGCCTCTGCCACCAAACATGGCACACTCATACAATACGCAGATGACTCAACCATCATCTGCTCAGCCCAGTCCCTACCCAAACTGCAAAAAGTCACACAGGAAGCCTTTTCCT